>NC_142937.1:79289524-79294524 GCF_046866305.1 Octopus bimaculoides | reverse complement strand
TATATATATACACACATACACTCACACATACACACACACATACATGTATATACACACAAATACATGCATATGCACTCATAGACATACAGATGTATAAGTAAACACTCTCCTCTCTCTCTCTATACACACACACACACACACACACACAGCACAACAAGCACGCTTACACACAAGCACTCGTGCATACATAGAACTCTTTCTGATGTGGCCACACTCAGCTGATTGACAAATCATTCCCAAGATCTGCTGTCATGATGTCATCCTGTCAATATATTGCCATGTCATCACAATATAACAAATCTTCACTTTAGCACCAATCTGTTTTAATTCCATTACTTTTAATGACATGTACTCCACTACAGACGTAGACAGCTGTCTCATTTTTAAACTCACTCTCAACACACTCTCTTTCTCCTTTCTCCCCTATTTTTTTTTTTTGATAACACTTCTGTATATGGTTGCTTAATATGCTAAAAGTAGTAGCCAAATCTTCCTTTAATTCTAAAAAAAACGCACACCTTTCAGTTTTACATGAAAAATGGTGACAGTAGTCAATATAGTATCAGGTATACTCAGCTTCATCATCATTATCATCATCATCATTGTTGTGATCATCATCTTTGTCATCATTATCATCATCATTGTCATTGTCGTTATCATTATCATCACCATCATCATCACCATCATCATCATCATCATCATCATCATCATCATCATCATCATCACTATCTTCATTATCATCATCACCAGCATTACCATCATCACAATCATCATCACCATTACCATCATCATCACCGCTACCACCGTTAAGCATTTCGCCTGGCGTGGTAACGATTCTGCCAGCTCGCTGCCTTTAGATATATATATATATATATATATATATATATATATTTATAGCCAAGCTAACATGTTAGTCCAGAGAAATAGAATGAATGCTGCTGTTGATGAGCTCTGAGAGGCCATTGTCTCTAGCTAGCTATGTGACACACAAATCTACTCCACATTGATGACGGGAAAATACCCTCAAACTGGTCTGTGGATGTTGAACCAGCAATAGGAAGCTGATGACCTTCCCTGTTCAAAGGTTATAATTTAATAATTGAAAGCCATGCAGCCTTTGTCAACAGCAAGTTTTTACATATACATTATACATATACATATACATATACATATACATATACATATACATATACATTATATATATATAAGTGCAAGTGTAGGTGTGTGCTAAGAATCTTGCTATAGCCTCTGGCCAACCAAAGTCTTATGAGTAGATTTGGTAGACGGAAACTGGAAGACGCCTGTCGTATATATATATATATATATATATCATCATCATCATCATCGTTTAACGTCCGCTTTCCATGCTAGCATGGGTTGGACGATTTGACTGAGGACTGGTGAAACCGGATGGCAACACCAGCCTCGAATCTGATTTGGCAGAGTTTCTACAGCTGGATGCCCTTCCTAACGCCAACCACTCAGAGAGTGTAGTGAGTGCTTTTACGCACGAAGGCCAGTCAGGCGGTATTGGCAACGGCCACGCTCAAAATGGTGTATTTATGTGCCACCCGCACAAAAGCCAGTCCAGGGGCACTGGCAACGATCTATGTATATATATATGTATATATGTATATGTATATATATATGTATATATGTATATATATATGTATATATATATGTACATATATATGTACATATATATGTATGTATAGATATATATATATATATATATATATATTTGTGTGTCATGTAGCTAGGTAGAGGTGATGGACTCTTGGAACTAATCAACGGCTACATTTGTCCTATTTCTCTGGACTGCCATGTTAGCTTGGCGATAAATATTAATACCAAGTACTGCTGCTGTAGTCTCCTTTAGAGAGATTTAGAAATAATATTATTTCTATATACATAGGTGCAGGAATGGCTGTGTGGTAAGTAGCTTGCTTACCAACCACATGGTTCCGGGTCCAATCCCACTGCGTGGCACCTTGGGCAAGTGTCTTCAACTATAGCCTCAGGCTGACCAAAGCCTTGTGAGTGGATTTGGTAGACGGAAACTGAAAGAAGCCAGTCGTATATATATATATATATATATATATATATATATATACTTGCTCCTTAATGAGTTTAGTAAGGAAAAGACACAGTGGATATTCTTTTAGGAAACAAAGTCCTGAATGATGAGGTGGTGATAGCTACCAAATCACATGTGATAAATGAATATACATGCAGACATACACGCACACGCACAGACACACACACATACACATCTGTATGTGCATGGCCGCAGTCAAATGACTGAAACAAGTAAAAGAATAAAAGAATATATATATACACATGTATGCATGCATGTATAATATAAATAATGGGTAAGTAGGATCTTTACAGGAAGCCCAACAAAGAAAGTGTGTATATCCACAGAAACTTTAACCACACCACTACTGTAATTAGAAATCTTATCTCAGACATCAGTAGAAGAATGTCCAAACCTTCAGTGGACAGAGAGATCTTCAACAGAGCTGCTCCCCACCATTAAAATGAAGCATTAAATAAAAGTGGATTCATTAAGAAGTTCAGATGTGTTGGGAACTCCATTCAACCCTCCATCTAATTAACAATACCATGTGACCTGCATTAACCAATAGCACCCCAATCACTGGAACTCATCTTTGTATCTTCTCCATTCAGTTCTATGAACCTGATGAGTTAGGTTTGTTTTGTGAGCCTATTTAAATTTTAAGTTGCTTGGAGCCAAATCAAACTGTTATTAAATTATATATGTGTCTGTGTGCGCGCGTGCGCGTGTAATCTAAGGTTGATTCATATACCGACTGTAGGTTTTAGAAAGCATCATGAGGGAATGTTATCTAAATCATTTGTGGCTTTATATGTATCAGCAATTTTCTGTATAAACACACACACACACACACACACACACACACACACACACACACACACACAAATACATTTATGTATGCAGAAATTATATATATGTATACATATACATTCACATGCATACACTCACACACACACACATACACCTTTACACATATAATACACACACTCAGACACACACACACATATATGTATACATGCATATATGTATGTAAATACCATACATGCTTGTGTATATATTTATAAAATGTATCTAGGTTTATACGTAGATATATATACACAACATTTACTAATAAATCAACAGGAACACGAAGAAATGTAGACTTAGTTGTCAGTGAATAAATGGGTAGTGATGAATTTTCTAAGTTTTCAAGAATTGATAATGAAGAATATATGTATATATGAATATATATATGCATATATATATGTATGTAATTACCTACCAACATACCTACCTACCTACACACACATATACATATATACATATATATATACCTACACACATATACACACACATATATATATACACATATGATATATATATATATATATATATATATATATATATACATATGCATACCTACATACACACACACACACACACACACACACACTACAGATATATTTGTATACAGGTATATATATAGAAATGTTTATATATATGTGTGAGTGTGTGCCGGTGGATGTATGTGTGTATATATATATATATATATATATATATATATATATATATATATATATATATATATATATATATATGATTAGGAGGAGAGAGAGAGAGAGAGAGAAACCCACAAAAAAAAAGATGAAGAAAATTTATTTTCTTTAAGGAAATGTCTTGTAATGAACATGTTAGGTACTGAACCAAACACACCAATATATAGTATACAGAATCAACACAATTGTAGCATATTGGATGTATGAAATCAAGACAATGGTGACAAACTGAAAGAAAAACTCAGATGAAGAATGTATAGATAATGACATAGAAGTAGAATTTCAATACAATTTATAGAATTTATAATAATAATTGGTTCTTTTCAACAAATACACATCTTTGGCTCATGTGTCTCATAAAAGTACTATCATTCTTTGTAGAAGCATACACAGACCCTCCTTCACACATACACACATGTTTGCTTAACTGATGAAGATCTATATATATATATATATATCATCATCATCATCATCATCGTTTAACGATTTGACTGAGGACTGGTGAAACCGGATGGCAACACCAGGCTCCAATCTAATTTGGCAGAGTTTCTACAGCTGGATGCCCTTCCTAACGCCAACCACTCAGAGAGTGTAGTGGGTGCTTTTACGTGTCACCCACACGAAAACGGCCACGCTCAAAATGGTGCATCTCATGTGCCACCCGCACAAGAGCCAGTCCAGGGGCACTGGCAACGATCTTACTTGGCTTGCCGGGTCTTCTCACGCACAGCACATTTCCAAAGGTCTCGGTCAGTAGTCATCGCCTCTCTCTCTCTCTCTCTCTCTCTCTCTCTCTCTCTCTCTCTATATATATATATATATATATATATTATACATACGAATATATAGAGAAAAAGATATAGATATAGATAAAGATACGGCTCATCTTCCTTTCATTATAGATATATTTGCATATATATTCAATTATTCAGGTATTTTGGTTTCAATATGAAGTATGCTTCACTTCATGTGTCGGGGTAAAAGATAATAGCGAAGTTTGTAACAAAAGACTTAAAGAGATATAAATTTTCAGTTCCTTACATTTTGAGTCCTTTGTTTCACTTGTGGCCCAATAGTTCCTAAATTAGCACTTCCATACAGTAGTGTGTTGAACTTTAATGCATACAAAAATTTCTGAATTTTCAGTTTGTTTAATTGATTATTACTATTATTATCATTATCATTATTATTATTATTATTATTATTATTATTATTATTATTATTATTATTATTATTATTATTACTGAGTGAGAGAGCGGTGCATGCCATCAAAATGACACTGAGGTAAAATATACGAGGCCCAATATACCCATCATGACAACCTGTCGGGTAAAGGTACACCAGGCACATGCATCATAACTATATGTGCGCGACATGGTGACTTT
>NC_142937.1:79262024-79287024 GCF_046866305.1 Octopus bimaculoides | reverse complement strand
TAATAATAATAATAATAATAATAATAATAATAATGATGATAATAATAATAATAATAATATTAATAATGATAATAATAATAATAATAATAAGGATAATAATAATAATAATAATAATAATAATAATAATAATAATAATAATAATGATAATAATAATAATAATAATAATAATAATAATAATAATGATAATAATAATGATAATAATAATAATAATAATAATAATAATAATAATAATAATAATAATAATAATAATAATAATGATGATAATAATAATAATAATAATATTAATAATGATAATAATAATAATAATAATAAGGATAATAATAATAATAATAATAATAATAATAATAATAATGATAATAATAATAATAATAATAATAATAATAATAATGATAATAATAATGATAATAATAATAATAATAATAATAATAATAATAATAATAATACGAAAACAATACCTATTGTCATAGGTGCCCTGGGAATGACAGCGAAACGGGCTGATTACTACCTAGATCAGATTCCAGGAAACCCCAAAATGGCTGAAGTTCAAAAAATAGTGTTCATGGGAACTGCCCATATCCTACGTAAAATACTGTCTATGTGATCTCAAATTTTAAAGCAAACACATAATTTTCTTATGGTTTCTTAAACATTCACTTGAACAAAACTGTACAAATCCAAATATATGGTACCCTAGGCATAACACCTACATGAACTTCTAACTTGTTGTCTCTTGAGGTCTCTGGGTGAGACTTGGATCCAACTTGTACAAATGCAAAACAAAAGTCAAACATAAAATAATAATAATAATAATAATAATAATAATAATGATAATAATAATAATAATAATAATAATAATTGTCATTTTAAGTTTTGGCACGAGGCCAGCAATTTTGGGGGAGGGTATAAGTCTATTATATCAATCCCAGGGCTCAACTGGTACTTATTTTGTTGACCCTGAAAGGATGAAAGACAAAGCTGGCCTTAGCTGAATTTGAACTCAGAAATAAATGATGGAATAAATGCTGCTAAGCACCTTGCCAGGCATGCTAACAATTCTGCCATCTTTCCACCCTCTTAATAATAATAATATTGATAATTCTTTCTGCTGGTGGTGCAAGGCCTGAAATTTTGCAGGGAGAAGGTAAGTTGATTACATCAACCATAGTGCTCAGCTGGTATTTATTTTATTGACCTTTTGAGTGGGATGGGCTACTTAACTTGAAGAAAATTCTAGTTGGGTTCCACCTACAAGATCATGCAATGTTTATTTTGGTATAAGATCACCATGTCATGCACATATGGTTGTGATGCATGTGCCTGGTGTACCTTTACCACACAGGTTGTCATGATGGGAATACTGGGTTTCATATATTTGCACTCCAGTGTCACTTTGATGCTCTCAATAATAATAATAATAATAATAATAATAATAATAATTTTCTTATTAACCATAGTTGCTCAGGGGTTGGACAAACAAAGTTTCATGGGAGGGGCAGGATGAAGATGTCTTACAGTAGATGGGTTAAAAATTTAAATAGGAAATAAATTTAAAAATAATATAAAGAATAATCAAAACAAAACATGAATTAAATTTAAAAAGAAATTTTAATAATTTAGGATTACCCACTCTCAGACAGATGAAAGCTCACAGGTTGGTTTAAACCAGTTATGCACTACAATTCTACCCCTCAATGATTCTCTACTGTGTTCTGCTGTACCAAAAGGTACTTGTTAGCATTCTTTTGGTGTATGTGGGTTAGGGATGACCAAATGTGTTTGGGCTTTCTTTCTGCCCTGTACTCACAAATTCTTTGTTGTACATTGTACTAACACTGTCATTTGCATGTCACAGAAATTCACGAGATGTTCCTCCTTACACTAGTCATTGCATTTTGTTGGGGTTTTCATCTTTTTTTTTTTTTGAGGTAATCATTCATTTTTTTACTTCTTGTATTTTCAGAGTTGGTTTGTTCATTTTGGTTGTTCTGCATCGTCTTCAGTTCATCACAAGACAATAGAGTTGTGCTGTTGTTTACTACAGTTGAAGATCAAGGTCCATCATTTTCAAAACTGTGATCTATGATATTCTAGAGATTGGGGTCTCCTGCTGTTTTGGTTGCCTCTGTTTCTCTTCCCTATACATCTTTCTTTTTACTTTTTATAGTTAAGAGCAAAGGACTTTCAGATGTCTTGTGCTTCTGCAAGTGTAGCAACTACGTCTTTTGCACAGCACTACAAGTCTTTTACTCTTCGTTTCTGCACTAACAACAGGGCAAAGTTCTGCTATGACCCTGTATTTTTTTCTTTCAGGATTTGTAAGTCTATTCTTATCCCAACCAACCAAATATTGTCCTTTGTGACCACTAGAGTAACTACCTATCCACACTTTGATACAAAGATTACAAACCAACGATTAATATCACAATGCCCTTGACTGTTACTCCTGACTGTTATTCTTGACTGTTACTCTTGACTGTTACACTTGACTGTTCCCTTGTACTTCTCTGTCCCAAATATTGGGGTACAAAAATAGGGATGGATGTAATGTATGTCTTACTATTTCAGCTAGATTTTGGGCCGTGGTTCTTGAATAAAAAGTTTTAAAAAAATGCTAAAAGAGCTATACAGTCTCCCCTCATCAAAGAAAATGATTTCTAGCCACACATCTGACAGGGGTTCTTTCAGCTGTTCTTTGCAGGAGATTTGAAAACTTCCTTCAGTTTTAGGTGATACAGATAATGTTTTTTTCTTTATTTGTTCCTGCACATTATCATGCAACAGGAGATGCCATTTAGCAAAACATGTTACGCTCATACTGACTCTTTTAATGGAAAATCTTCATGTTTTGGTATTCTGCATTATTTAAAATACTAATGAAGATGTTGTTACTATGGGAAAAGGTGGAAATGTTTTCTTTTGTCCAGAAGTGTATGTATGTGTTAGTGTTAACAACTTTTCTACCAGAGATTTTGAAAATGGATGCTAAAATATTAGTGCTTTCTTTTCCTTTATAGTTAATATTGAAATTTTGCTGTTCAATTGAAATACTGTATTTTTTATATTATTATTTATTTTCTGTTTCAGAAATGTTATTTTTATCTTTTATATTTTACTTGTTTCAGTCATTAGACAGTGGCCATGCTGGGGCACTGCCTTAAAGGATTTTTGTTGAACAAATAGACCCCAGCACTTATTATTTTTTTTTCAGCCTGGTACATATTCTATCAGTCTCTTTTGCTGAAGTGCTAAGTTACGGAGACATAAATACACCAATGCTGGTTGTCAAGCATTGGTAAGGGGAAAAACACAGACACAATGATACCCATACATGTATAAACACACACACACACACACAATGGCCTTCTTTCAGTTCTGTCTACCAAATCCACTCACAAAGTTTTGGTTGGCCCAAGGCTATAGTAAAAAATACTTGTCCAAGGTGAGACTGAACCTGGAACTGTGTGGTTAGGAAGCAAACTTCTTACCACACAGCCATACCTGCACCTATTTGGTTAATTTTCTGTTTTCTTTTGGGGAATGTGGCTTGGAATACTTATAGCTCTATTTTATAGGGTAGGGAATGGGAAGAAAAGATAAATTTGACCTAAAAATAAAAATACAAACCTTATTTTCTTTTGTCAATTTCTGTAGAGAGAGACTCAAAATTTTAAGTAGTTATCTGTATATGAATAGTTTTGGTAAAAAAAACAATAAAAAAAAACAAAAAAACACACACACACACAAAAAATACTTTTATTTCATTGATTAAATTCTTTGCTTCAGAGAGTGTGATTTACACAGAAAGCCACGCCTGCTCATCATCAAGGAAACACTGGTGATTTCATAACTGTAGAGTGTGTTAGTGCATCATTATCCTGGCATGCCTAGTTCTCCATGCAGAAGATATTGACAACAAATGACCAACGGAACACATCCCCTCCTCAAAAAATGGAAGAGCAAATGTTACATTCCAGTTAGCCCTGAAATGGGGCAACACAAGAGTCAGCTGGTAGTAGATGGTGGATGTGATGTAAGAATTCACCACCTCCTCCACCTCCACCTGATGTCACAAGGACAGTTTTCTCTTGGCCCATTTCTGGGTGAGTGTAGTTACCTGGTAGTCACTTCTTACATGTTCTGGTCCACCTAGAGATCTGGACCTAACCAAACCACAAGCAATTTAACCAGTTTGTCTGTCTGTCCAGTACCCCTTGATACTATAGAATGTCATAGACTTGCTTCTCCAGGAGCTGAGCTGCTGGTCTAACGTCTTCTTGTTAATTTTTACTCCTATTACCACTTCATATTCTCATAGGGCGGTGCTGATTATACCACACTATTATGGTAATGTCATTGGCATATGCAAACACAGATCTTTTGCATCCTAATTCTAGTGGGATGCCCCTTGAAACCTTCATCTTCTGCAGTACTAACTCTAGAGTCAGTACTTACAGAGGGGAGAGAGGGAGATTCATTGGTGAATCAAAATGAATGGTTCTGACAGGTAGTTGTTTGCTCTAACCACTTAGATGTTACTGTACAATCACAGCAATCTAGCTTCTGAAGATAGGAATGAAACCAGCAGCCTCCATGACAACCATCAAATATTGATAGCCAACTCTATCAAAAGCTTTCAATTAATCTAAATTGATCAGAGCTTACCTAGCTCTTTTATGATGACCAACATGAGGTGGAGGTCGTCATAGATTGACGTGTCTGGGATGGTACATATTTGTGCATCACAATGACAAATCAAGGATCAACACTTGTACCAGTACCTCTGGCTTTGTATTATTGTGGTCCATTTTTGTGTGGGGATGCATGTTATGCACCATCTCTACATAATTCCATATGCTCTTACTCAATTGGTGAAGCGCACACTTTAGCTAAGATTTTCTCTGTCTCCTTTTTGCAAGGATATATTGAAGAGCTCCTCACTATTTTGAAAAACGAATGTATGTCATCTTTATCTACTCTTTCTCTTGGATAAATTCATCAGGCAAGGAGGCACTATCTTTTGTGACATACCTTGTACATACCTTCTCTTTTTCATTGAGCTGATTATATTCAGGAGTTTTTATGAACCACAATGTTTGTAAAAGGTGAGTTGTTGTTGTTGGTGGTGATGTTTTTGTCTTTTGTCATTTAAATTTTGCTTGAGAAATTGCAACTGTTGTTATTATTACTAGATCTCTTTATTTAGTTGTCATATTTCTATTTACCCTTTGTTTAAATCTGTTTTAACCTTTTCAAAAATTAGAAAAATCTAATATGCTGTATTTGTTACTACCACCGTTTTAGCTAGCACCTCCTCCCGGTACTTTCAAGGCAATAATATTGAACTGTTAATAAACAAAGCCAAAATGGTTGTTTGTAAAAATATGTGCATACAATAAAAATGTTTGAGGACAAACCTTCTTTCCAAATCCAGGGTAATCAGAGGGGTAGAGCTTCAAATATCCATTAACCCTTTGTTGATAAAAAAAAGGGTTCTTCTCACCCCAAGAAACTATTTTCATCAAGTAGTCCTGGAAGAAGATATCTTTTAAGCAGAGCTCAGAGCTCAACAACAATTACCCAATATTTCCAGGTCAAAGTTTAGTGTTTTTCTTTGAATATTTTAATTATTCATTTTCTGAATATTTACATGTTGATTTATTGTTTAGCCCCAGGCCAGTCCTGATCAAATATGGACTCTCCTGTCAATGACAGATGACAGTTCTGCAATTTCTTGCTGAACAACCTGTACCGATGATTTTTTTATAGTAATCACATGTCTGTGCTGCACATAAGCTTACTTGCTCCATCAAATTGACATTGACTGTACAGGGGCACAGTGTGTTAGATGTCAGATGTCACAGAACAACACAAAATGAAGTGTTTTGCTGGACCTTTGAATGATAGATACAATCCATCTAGTGGGCTTCTACACAATTTCCATCAAACCAATTTTATTCATGTGGCTTGAGTCTGCTCAAGCGTACAATAAAAAAAAAACTTGCCCCAAATTCTACAGGTTTGGATTGAACCCAGTACCTAGTGATTACAAAGCAAACTTCTAAACTCTTCAGCCATGCTTGCATACACATATTAATATTAGGTATTAATATTAATTATGTGGCAATATTAATTGCCACAGAAGGTGGCAAGCAGGTAGAATTGTTATCAATCTGGGCAAAATACTTAGCAGCATTTTGTCTGTCTTTACATTCTGAGTTCAAATTCTGCAAAGGTCGACTTTACCTATCATGCTTTTGGGGTTGATAAAATAAGTACCAGTTGAGCACAAGTAGATTTTATTGATTTAGCCCCTCCCTCAAAATTCCTGGCCTTGTGCCAAAATTTGAAACCAAAGTTAATTAGCACATCCAACCTAACTTGGATGTGTTATTTATAATGCCATAGACTGCAGTGAACATCCCAAAAAATCATTTTGTGTATGCAACAAATGTTAAGAAGCATTGAAATTCTGTCCTTTGATGTGCTAATTAATATTCGTTACAAAGACTGCTTCTGTTGCTAACAGCTAATTAGGCATTAAGTATCTTTTGACCAAGACACTCAACACTCAAAAGCTCAGCCCACTAAACGGGAAATAGGCACTACAAGACGTGACGGTTCTCTACTGTAATTAGTGATAGTAATATACATATAGTTGGTGTGTGTTTTACTTCAACTTCGGGAAATCATGGATCTTACTTGGTTGAGTTGCATTAGATACACTATATGACAGTGTACTAATTTGACTCAGTGGTAATAGAAGTCATTATCATCATTACCATATCCATCACCATGCCTCCTGTTCTTTTATTTTTTACTGCTTTTAGTCAATGGAATGTGGCCATGCTGGAGTACAACATTGATTGGTATTTATATATTTATGCATCTATATTTAACATAGGAAGTATATAAAACAAAAACAATCTAGGTGAAATTTGAAATCAGAATGTAGCCAAATATGTCTAGGAAATTTGGTCTGACGCTCTACCAGTTGTGCAATCCATCATTCATATCTTTGTTATAATGAGTCTTATGTAAGTCTGTCTATATATGTAACTATCACAGTGTCAGTCTTTCCATCATATTTTCCTGAAGTAACTTAGGCTGGCTTTACTCCAATCAACTCTCTGAAGTAGATGTGTGTGTGTGTGTGTGTGTGTGTTTGTGTGTGTGTGTGTGTTTGTGTGTGTGTGTGTGTGTGTGTGTGTGTGTGTGTGTGTGTGTGTGTGTGTGAGAGAGAGAGAGAGAGAGAGAGAGAAGAGAGAGAGAGAGAGAGAGAGAGAGAGAGAGAGAGAGAGAGAGAGAGAGAGAGAGAGAGAGAGAGAGAGTTGTTTTCCGACAGTCAAAAGTATTGTCTGCTCTACTTTCTTTCACACTACCTTGCAATATTTTCCTGCCACATGAGCTCAATTGTAGGTTGGCTGGTTTTGTTGTTCAGCAAGGGAACTTCTATATAGTGTCATTCCAAATGCACAAAAATATTGGATGTTTATGATTGAAAAACCTTTCATCATAGATCTGTTCAATCAAGGCTGATCTGGGCTGTCAACCAAGTTTACTTTGACCTAACACAAAGGTTTCTGCAGTCATTTGATTAGCTAGAAGTAGCCACCAAAATTTCTGCAAATCACACTCTATTCTCTTAAATAAGAAATGTCACACTGGGCAATGTCCTATGTAAACAAAAAGGCAGTGTACCATCATCAGTTTAATGTCTACTTTTCCATGCTTGTATGGGTCAGACAGAGTTTATTGAGGCAGATTGTGGAAGCTCATCACACACACACACACACACACACACACACACACACACACACACACACACACACACACACACGCACACACACACACACACACACACACATACATGACTTTTCTTTGAGTTCTTTTTGAGAGTGTTCAAGCCAGTCACTAACAAAGTGACAAGACCTTTTTAGTTAAGTGAGTTCCTGGTGTTTGTAAATATTCGAATTGGTCAGTTGGTTGAGTTGTTGATGCATACACCCAAGTGTCTGCATCTATTCACATAAAGATCTCAGGTGGAGAATTTTTGAATGTCTTTCAAATCTTCACTGTGTGTGTGTGTGCCTTTGTGTTTGTCCCCTCAACTTAAACCCTTTGTTTGTCCTTGTTTGTTCCCTCTGTGTTTAGCTCCCCTGTGGGAAATAAAGAAATAAAAAAATAGTAAATGTTTAAGTAACGTTAATTGTCTCTGTGTGTTTTTGAGTGGCTAATGTGTGTCTTCCATGCTGCAGTCATTTTAGAGGATTGAGATATGTGAGGAATTGGTGCACTTATTTTTTTTTTAAAGCCTGGGATTTATATTCTGTTGGTCTCTTTTGGTCAACTGCTAAGCAAAAGAGACGTAAACATACCAACACCAGTTGTCAAACAGTGGTGGGGGACAAACACACACACACACACACATCTGTATATACAATAGGCTTCTTTCAGTTTTTTATTTCTTTATTGCCCACAAGGGGCTAAACACAGAGGGGACAAACAGGGACAGACAAAGGGATTAAGTTGATTACATCAACCCCAGTGTGTAACTAGTACTTAATCTATTGACCTCAAAAGGACGAAAGGCAAAGTCGACCTTGGTGGAATTTGAACTCAGAACGTAACGGCAGACGAAATACCGCTAAGCATTTCACCCGGCGTGCTAACGTTTCTGCCAGTTTGCCATCTTCAAATAGGCTTCTTTCAGTTTCTGTCCACCAAATTCACTTTGGTTGGCTCAAGGCTATAAGAGAAGACACTTGCACAAGATATCATGCAGTGAGACTCAGGCATTTTCAATTTCCATAATTTTTTATTTTCACTCTACTTTATTGAAGAATCTGTCTTATGATCCTTTCCTGTGGAATTCTAAGTGCATGTCCATAGGACCAGAGCTATGACCTCTCAATGCAGAGAAGAATGCAGTATGACACAGAAAGACCCTCTCATCTTTGAGTTATGCACCTGTCAAGTAACATTAATTCTGAAATTCTTCAGTAGAACCCCATTTTGGCCACTTTTGTTTGTGTGTCAAAGAAAATAAAAAAAGAAAGGAAACAATCAATCTACCTATCACATCGATCTCAAAAGGTGCAGATGTGGTTGTGTAGTAAAAAACTTGCTTCCCAACTACATGGTTCCAGGTTCAGTCCCAATGTGTGGCACCTTGGGCAAGTGTCTTCTACTATAGCTCTGGGCTGACAAAAGCCTTTTGAGTGGACTTGGTAGAAAGAAACTGAAAGAAGCCTGTCGTATATATATATATATATATATATATATATATATATATATATATATATACATGTATGTCCTTGTGTGTGTGTGTCTGTGTTTGTCCCCTCCTCATTTCTCAACAGCCGATGCTGGTGTGTTTATGTTCCTGTAACTTAGTGGTTTGGCAAAAGAGATTGATAGAATATGTACTAGGCTTACAATGAATAAGTCCTGGGATTGATTTCTTCAACTAAAGCCCTTTAAGGCAGCGCTCCAGCATGGCCACAGTCAAACGACTGAAACAAGTAAAAGAAAGAATAATAGTCTTGGAAGATCTATAAAGTCTCAGCATAATCCCTTATCAAAATCAGCCTAATCAAACGAAAATTATGTGATATAACACTTCTATTTCAAAATATGGGCCTACCTACTTAACCAGCAGAGTGGCAACATTCAAAATCAACAACAATGCAAGGAAGTGCATTGTGACCAGTGGTGTGTAACAACATCCAATAGAGTAGTTGATACAGTGGTACAGTGATTCTGTCCAACAGTACAAACTATTTCAAGCCATGTATAACATCTTGTTATATCAGCTATCCATACTAATTCTGGTTCCACTATAACCGACAGACAGAATTATTTAATAAATTTTTATCCTTGGTTTATCTTGTGTCTTAAAAATAAAATTACAACTTAGATCAATGGTTCTCAATCTTTTTTTACTTCAGAGCACACTGGAGATCAAATGAAAAAAAGTTACTGGCACATTTGGCATGTAAAGTTAATTACTAACTCACTCTGCATGGAAAGTTAAAATCAAAAAGTGCCAAAAATATAAACTGTGTTTTAAATATCAAAACTTAGAGAGAGAAAAAAAAAGAAAAATTATGAAAATTTTTGGTTATCTTGTTTTACTAATCATGAATAATGTTTTTCAAAGATTCTCAAGCATTAGTATGAATTTTCTAAAATCATGAATTAGTACAGTACAATGTAATCAGCTGTCACCGTGAGTGAGTATGGCTTGGTAACATGTTCTATGTTTTCACTGATTGTTTAAAGTGTCTGTGTAGTCACTAATGCTCTCTCAGCTTTTTAATCTAGCTGCAGGTGTAGGGTGTAACAGCTAGAGGGAGAAAGTGTAGCACCAACAGCCAATTTGTACTCATTACAGCTGAATAAACTGGAACAATGTGAAATGAAGTGCATTGCTCAAGAACACAACACACTGCTGATTACTTCAGGAATTGAACCTGCAACCTTATAATCATGAGCTAAACATCCTAACCGCTAGGCTATGTGCCTGCACTAAAATCTTGAAATGTATTTTTGAAAATCAGCAAAGAACCTAAATATCCCCTGTAACACACTGGTGCACTGCAATGCACCTTTTGAGAATCTAGGTACTTATCCAGACACTTCTGGGAAATTTATAAAAGCACCTACTACACTCTCTGAGTGGTTGGCGTTAGGAAGGGCATCCAGCTGTAGAAACTCTGCCAAATTTAGATTGGAGCCTGGTGTTGCCATCCGGTTTCACCAGTCCTCAGTCAAGTCGTCCAACCCATGCTAGCATGGAAAACGGACGTTAAACGATGATGATGATGATATATATATATATACGACGGGCTTCTTTCAGTTTCCATCTACCAAATCCACTCTCAAGGCTTTGGTCGGCCTGAGGCTATAGTAGAAGACACTTGCCCAAAGTGCCACGCAGTGAGACTGAACCCGGAACCATGTGATTGGTAAGCAAGCTACTTACCACACAGCCACTCCTGCGCCCTATATCTAAATCTTTGATGTTCCAGAAGATAATTTTTTCTTAAAAAGCACCTGTGCTGATGCCACACAAATAGCACCTGTGCTGGGGCCATGTAAAAAGATTGTGTAAAAAGATTGTGCCCATACTTGCAGAACTTTAATTGAATGAACTGACCCTCAGTACTTATTTTTTAAAGTCAGGTACTGATTCTATCGATCACTTTTGCCAAACTGCTAAGTGATGGGTACATAAAACACCAATACTAGTTGTCAAGTGGTGGTGGTGGGGGGACAAACATATGCACAAAAACACACATACACAAAAACACACATACACAAAAACACACACGCACAAAAACACACATACACAAAAACACACATGCACAAAAACACACATACATATATACAATGGGCTTCTTTCAGTTCCTGTCTAGCCAAATCCACTCACAAGACTTTGGTTGACCTTGGGTTATAGTAGAAGACATTTTACCCAAGGTGTCACGTAGTGGGACTGAACCTGAAAAGCATGTGGTTGGGAAGCAAATTCTTACCACAGAGCCTTTCAAGTAAAGATAGCATAAAAAGCATGAAGTCTCTTAAACCTCTCACAATACAAATCATACTTATTTAAGAGTACAAATACATAACAGCAAGGTCAGTGGGTGCTGATGTACTTAAATTAGTGAACGAATGATGTTAAGTTAATTTACACCCTCAGTTGAAGAAAAAGAACTATTAGTTTAACCCTTTCGATACCAACCCGGCTGAAACCGCCTCTGGCTCTGTAGTACAAATGTTTTGTTTTCGTAAATTTTTAATTAAAATCTTCCACCAAACCTTAGTCACAATTTATGTTCCTAACACCAGCTTAATGATAACTAAGTTATTTTACTAAATTCTTTGTTATATTTAAAATAATTGAAAGAAACACAGAGCATCTTAAAATGAATACAGTAATGAAAGGGTTAATGAGTAGTTCAGGTAAAATATAGATAAGGGAGACAACCCTGAAGTTTTAATTTACTGAAAATTAATGAATTAAAATATATCTCACTCATGTTAAGGAGAAAAGAATTATTAACTTAATGACTTGTGGTCAAGAATGGCATGAGACACAATCCCAAAATGAAAACTAGAAATTAAAGTAAATTATAAATAGTATGCAGACAATGAAATAATGAATGTGTCTGGTGTTGGCAATACAAAAATACAACTATATATCCAGCAGAATGGCTACAATGCCTGTTTTCTCAGTAAATGTCAGCTAGAAATAAATGAGTTGGTTTATTGTATAATGAATGTGATATAAATGACAATCACCTTCATCAACAATGCCGTAGTGATTTCAAAATCTTTTCTGCTGAGATAGAAGTAGTAAATACTCTAATTAGATTGCTTAAAGAAAAAAAGAAAAAAAAAAAGAAAAACCACACACAAGGGAATGCAAGTTCAAATTACATTTTGTCGTTGTCTTGGTTATTTATAATGTAATAAACACGTAGAGAGACTGGAAGAATATGAAGTATATTGGAGAACAGAGAATCCTGATTTTGTTAGCCATTTCAATTTGAAATTCTCAGTGTTATCTTTATTGATTTTTTTTTTATTTGTTACCTAGAAGGGAGAAGGATAGTATCCTTAGCTCTTTTAGGGACATTTTTTTTGGTGTGAGAAAGGGATGAACTTGTCATGACCTGTTGGTTACTGGTCTAATCTGTGGTGGTGACTAGTTGAGTTGATGAAAAAAAATATGTGTCTTGGGCTGCATATAGAAGTAACTTAACAACTCTTGCGAACATTTAACAGATTTTATTATCAAACATAAAACAAAATGCATTGGCTTTTTACAGATAACAACAGCAATAATTACATTTTGGGAGCGAGATGCTGGTTGGAGTTTACAACAAGCTTTTAACATGACAACCTGCAGCTTGCCCAACATAACTGGAAACAACTGTGTTTTTTTTTGTGATGATGAAGGTTCTTGATCATCTGTCTGAGCTGTCTGTGTTGGCCATTTGGAGTGGCAAGAAGGGAAACACATGTCATTCAGTTGCCTCAACACTCTGCAATTAATTACTGCCAAAAGTGACCTTTTATAGGGCACAAGAAGAAGATTATAGAAGATTGAATCATGTGATAGCTTCATGCTAATTGGTTAGTTAATAAACCAATCATACAAAACTGTGATAGTTTGCTTGTGATGTCTGCCTGCATATGAAGGGATTCAGGCTTGAATCCTCACTACAAACTTATCTTTAGATTGGAGACCTAACCTTGAATGCATGCAATAGTGTGGACTTTACAACAAAGATACTCCTGAACATAAACGTCTGGTAGTGGCTGTAACCTGGGCAACAAATTATATCTGCTACCAAAGAATAAGAATACTCCTTCCAACAAACTTCCAAACTGCTTCCTTCAACCAAATTGCTTCCTTCAACCAAATTGATTCCTTTAACCAAATTGCTTCCTTCAACTAAATTGATTCCTTTAACCAAATTGCTTCCTTCTACCAAATTTCACTCCTTTTGGAACAAGATGCTTGGCTATGCAGTGAAAATGAACCTGAAATCACATAGGTTTTTAAACATACACCTATGCCTAAGTCCATTAATATATTCTGTACACATATCATAAAATGCTGTAAATTTAGAATTATTCCAATAGTGTTGCCATTTAAATTACATGTTATCTCTCTTTATATCAGCGTTACATTAATTTAATATTAACAAATCTATTGCAATGAACATGAAAAAATATAACACGGTCGTGAGGAAGGGATAACATCATCTTACTGACAATATTAGCTCAAATGATGTTTGAGCTAATATTGTCTATTTCTTATTGCATAATTTTTTTCTAATTTGGTTTATGATCCTTATTACTTTAAATATACTGAAAAAACTTAACTGTTATTTCCTGTGCAGAGGGTGCAGAATTGGCTGTATGGTTAAGAAGTGTGCTTGCCAAGCATATGATTTTGGATTCAGTCCCATTGTGTGAAGACTTGGGTAAGTACCTTCTACTATAACTCTGGGCTGATCAAAGCATTGTGAGTGGATTTGGTCGACAGAATCTGAAAACTCATCGTATACTATGTGTATATATATATATATCTCCCAAGTATCATATATCCCAAAAAGAAGCACACTCTAAAACATAGAATTTCAGGTTTAGAGTCTGATTAACCATCAACAGGGCTAAGTCCTTTGTGGATGTGAAACCATTGGTTACTCTGTGACCGGATATAGACTTAACTGCATAATATATATATATATATATATATGGGAGAATGTACGAAAAAACAACAACAGACGAGGACAGGTGGTGTAAATAACAAAAGGATGTATTAGTATGACGCTCAGGAATACGGAAAGTCTTTGACATTTCGAGCTATGCTCTTCAACAGAAAGAATACGGAGACAAGGAGAAAAACACGGAGAAAAAAAATTGAATAGTGTCCAGTCAACGGTCAATCATAATAATGGCTAATAATGGCTGACCGGAAGTTAGAAATTCTTTTTCCAGGAGAGCTAAGAAAAGGGGGATATATATATATATATATATATATATATATATATATATGTATGTATGTGTGTGTGTGTGAGTGTGTATGTATCCTTGTCTTAATCTCATGTAAATGAATGCCGTTTATTTCCAATATTCTGCAAAAAAACCATCTAGCGATAAGACGTTATCTTGATTGAAAACAGGTATGGGTTGGTGACAGTGAAGGCATCGAATTGTAGTAAATCTGAATATACTTCGTCTGATCTATGTAAGCATGGAAAAGAGGACATAAAAAAGTTTAAAAATTAAAAAAAAAAACAAATGATGATGATGATGATGGTATCTTGAAGTAATTAACCTTAGTGTTTATCTTACATTTAGTAATTTATTTTACATTTATTACACATTTCTTTGTAAAAATGAACCAAAGTTCTGTGCCAAGTCATCCCTTCTGTACATGCGTGGTTAATTGTTGTTCCAAATTCATTGAAACAGGATTGAATTCAACCCTAAGATTTATGGAAACTGCTCAGAGTTCAATCTTGGATTCACTATGAATAATGTGAGTTTGAATACTTTTATGGGCATATATAGAGCATTCTAGAAGTATTAAAATCTTTTAGGAGAGGTGGTGGTAACTGTTCTAGGTTATTGTAATTTTAATATATCATTATTATACATCTAATAAGCTGACCTGCCAACAATTTTTTTAAATTCCAGATTGTAGGAGATGGTTATAAAAACACTTTCAACACACTCTGATAAACACTGCTTGTTGCAGCTGACTAGTTTGCAGAATGCAGTCTGGATGTGAAGACAATTTGGAAGCTTATTATGCAATAAGGTTTTGTATTGAATTGGGCAAAAGTGCTTCAGACACTTATAAAATTCTCCAGACTGCTTATGGATTAACTTGTATGAGCAAAGCATCTGTTTTTTGTTGGTACAAGGGGTTCAAGGACAGCAGAGAGGAAGTGAAAGATGAGAGGTGTGTTGGCACTCCGTCGGTTATGACAACAAGGGTTCCAGTTGATCCGATCAACGGAACAGCCTGCTCATGAAATTAACGTGCAAGTGGCTGAGCACTCCACAGACACGTGTACCCTTCACGTAGTTCTCGGGGATATTCAGCGTGACACAGTGTGACAAGGCTGGCCTTTTGAATTACAGGCACAACAGAAACAGGAAGTAAGAGTGAGAGAAAGTTGTGGTGAAAGCATACATCAGGGTTCGCCACCATCCTCTGCCAGGGCCTCATGGAACTTTAGGTGTTTTCGCTCAATAAACATTCACAACGCTCACTCTGGGAATCGAAACCGCGATCCTACAACCACGAGTTCACTGCCCTAATCACAAGGCCATTGCGCCTCCACATGAGAGATTAGATGTATTGTAATGATGAGAGGTGTAGGAGGGAGAGGAACATCAGAAGAACTGGTTGAGAAAATTCACAATTTTCTGCATGAGGACCATTGTGTCTATAAAGACAATAAGTGTACAGTTTAGAGTTGGTGTGGCAAATGTACAGAGAATTATTCATGAAGACCCAAACAAGCTCAAAAAGAAAGATGCTTTGGTGACAGCAGGGAGATGGTTGAGCTCATTATCTTTCAATCCAAGAGTACTTGAGTCTCTGGTGATCTGTGACAAAAGCTGGATCTACTGTTATGATCCAGAGACCAAGAGTCAGAGTGTCCAATGGAAGCATTCTGGTTCCTCCAGACCAAAGAAGGTCAGACAAAGCATGTCCACCAGGAAGCTCATGATAATTCCCTTTTTTGATAGTAAAGGCATCATTTACATCCAGTGGGTTCTCTCTGGCCAGACAGTCAACAAAGAGTATTTTGTAAAGATTTTGAGGGAGTTCAGGAAGAGATTTCACCACAAAACACACCACTAGGGTTGGTGGCTTGCACCAGGACAATGCACCAGTCCACTGTTCTATTCTGGCAACTAACTACTTGACAGATATGGACATCAAAACTGTCTCTCACCCTCCCTATAATCTAGATTTTGTTCCCTGCAATTTTTTTTCCAGAGCTGAAGGAGACTATGACAAAGGTCCTGGACATCTTCACTTTGGGGGACTTCTATAGGGGGTTTTCACAAAATCTCAAAACTTCTGGAATGCACCTTGTAACTAGGAGAGAGATGGTTTCCTAAAACTTATTCTTTTAGTTTCAGCAACAGACTTTATCCTTCCTGATGCAAAAACTCTAAAGGAAGTCCTAAAGAAGCTTAATATATTCTCTAAGACAAATGGTAAACTTGCGACATCATTTAGCAGAATTCCATACAGATACAATTTGTCGTCATTATCATCATGATCACCAACATCATCATTTAACTTCCCCTTTTCGATGCTCACATGGGTCAGACATGGTTTGCTGAGACAGATTTTCTACAACTGGATGCCTTTCCTGTCACTGAACCTTACCTTTTTTTCCAAGTAAGATAATAATGACCAGACATATTTCCATGAAAGATTGGAAACAAAGGACACCACCATGAAGGTGATACTCATTTACAACAATCACATGATGTGAATTTAAAGGAGACAGTAACACATACATATATACACACACGTGCATGCACATGCACACACACACATACACACACACACACATACACACACACGACATGTTTCTTTTAGTTTCCATCTGCCAAATCCTCTCACAAGGCTTTGGTTAGCCTGGGACTATAGCAGAAGAAATGTGCTCAAAGTGCCACACATTGGGACTGAACTTGGAATCATGTGGCTGGAACGCAAACTTCTTTCCACACAGCCACAGATTATGACAAGATTTTTGTTATTCTTGCTAAAGGAGTTGGCAGGAAATTTTAAGGAGAAGTACACATTGATTGAATGAAAAGAAACGAAACCTGAAGTCAATTCTGGTTGGATATGAACACTACATCATTCTCATTATTTACATTATTTACATTTGACGGATATTTGTCCTCATCTTGTTTGTTGTTAACACAACGTTTCGGCTGATATACCCTCCAGCCTTCGTCAGGTGTCTTGGGGAAATTTCGAACCTGGGTTCTCATTCCTAACGATGTTACTATTATTATTATATTATTATTATTATTATTACTATTATTAATCAGGTCGCTGCCGTGAATCGAACTTGGAACCTTGGGGTTAGTAGCCCGAGCTCTTAACCACTACGCCATATGCCTACGGGCCTACGGGCATATGGCATAGTGGTTAAGAGCGCAGGCTACTAACCCCAAGGTTCCGAGTTCGATTCACGGCAGCGACCTGATTAATAATAGTAATAATAATAATAATAATAATAGTAACATCGTTAGGAATGAGAACCCAGGTTCGAAATTTCCCCAAGACACCTGACGAAGGCTGGAGGGTATATCAGCCGAAACGTTGTGTTAACAACAAACAAGATGAGGACAAATATCCGTCAAATGTAAATAATGTAAATAATGTTAATAATTCCTCATCTCTTAAATATAGAACTGTACATCATTCTCGTAAAGGTCCTTGTAGGTAATTGATAATAGTTGTAAAGTGAAGTTGTGATGATGCGGTGGGAGTGATGATAGGCAAAGGTCGAGAGAGAGAGGTCACTGAGATGAATGAAGTAGGAAAAAGACAAAACACTCATCATCATCATCATTCAATGTCCTTTTTCCATGCTGGTATTGGTTGGATGGTTTAACAGGAGCTGGTAAGTTGGAGGGCTCCAGTTGTCTGTTTTGGTATGGTTTCTACAGCTGCATGCCCTTTCTAACGCCAACTGCTTCACATGGTGTACTCAATGCATTTTACATGGTGATGGCACAGGTGCCTTTTTATGTGGCACCAGGACATGTTCTCTGTATGTGGTACTGGCACAGGTGCTTTTTATGTGATGAGTGGCTGGGTACTTTTAAGTGGCATCGGCATGGAATGATAAAAGATTGAAAGAGGCAATACGTCAGCCCAGGCAGAAAAAGCAGATGGTGTTGGAGTGGCAAGAGAAAGTGAGTGGGGAACGAAAGACTGAGAGGAAGTGGAAGACAAAGACAGTCTACACCAGTCATGGACAAACTGTGTAGGGACTTTCTGAACAGAATACTTAATGAAAAATTACCTTTATGTCTTTTAGTAGTGTGGCTCACCTGATGATGATCCATTTTTCTTGTAGCTTACTTTGCAAAAAAGGCTGCCATGCCTGGTTTACTCCCAGAAAATTATTTAAGAATATTTAAATAAAAGGCACTCCTAGAATTCTATCTAGAAACAGCTGCTCTGAATGTAGAAGGCATGTGGCCAAGTGGTTAGTGTATTTGGCTCATGATTGTAAGGTTGTGAGTTCGATTCCCAGTGGTGTATAGTGTCCTTGAGCAAAGCACTTAATTTCATGTTGCACCCATCCACTCAGCTGGCAAAAATAAGTTGCACTAGTATCTCAATGGGTCAAACTTTTTACACTCTTGTGTCATGCTCAATCTTTCTGAGAGCAACATTCAGGGTCCACGTGTCTGTGGAATGCTCAACCACTTAAATGTTAACTTCTCGAGCAGGCTGTTCTGTTGATCGGATCAACTGGAATGCCATTCTCTTTTGTAAGACACAAAAAATTTTCTTTCTCTTTGCTCCTGATTGCTAAACTACAAATGCTCTTTGTAGCAAAACAAAACAAAAAAAAAAACAAAACAAAAAAAAAACAAAAAAAGCAAAACAAAACAAAAACACATTCTGTGAATTTTCTTTAAACTGTAATTATTTTCCAGCTATTAGAAATACACTGTCATAAAATGTTTATTAACATATTTCAGGTTATATTTTCTTTATCTTTTATCTTTTACTTGTTTCACTCATTTGACCGTGGCCTTTCTGGGGCATCACCTTGAAAAATTTTAGTCAAACAAATGTATTCATTTTTTTAAAGTCTAGTACTTATATTAGACTCTTTTGCAAAACTGCTAAATTACAGGTACATTAATATACCAATACCAGTTGTCAAGTGGTGGTAGGGGCTGAACACATACACACACGCACACACACAGACACACACACACACAGACACACACACACACACACACTCACACACACACACACACAACAAGCTTTTTTGAGTTTCTGTCCACCAATTCTATTTGCAAGGTTTTGGTTGGCTCAAGGCCTCAGCAGAAGACATTTGGCCAAGTGGCCATGCAGTGGGACTGAACCCAGAACCACGTTGAGAAGTAAATATCTTACCACACAGCTAAACCTGCTGATGATTTCTAAAAAGAATGAAATAGTGCTGTACATGATTACTACTGACTAGAAATTTTAAGAATTTCGTAATAAGTGTATTCTATGAATCTTTCTTAATTTCAAATTCAGACTCCTAATCCTGCAAAATTTATGAAGATATGATTGTCTCCCTTGTATTAATTGTCCACAAGGAATGGTACATGCTAGAATTCTAAATTTATAAAGTGAAGGAGAGGTGACGAACCTCTCTGTGGCTTCTCTAGCTCCTTATCATTAGATACTTTACATCATCATCATCGTTTTGATGTCCACATTTTGATGCTTGTAAGAGTTGAATGAAATTTATTGAGGCAGATTTTTCTATGGATGGATGCCCTTCTTGTTGCAAACCTTCACTTGTATCCAAGCAAGGTAATATTTCTCCCATGGTCAGGCATGTTTTGAAAGAAGGATGGAAATGAATAACACCCACAACTATCACATGATGTCAAGGCAAAGAGACAGCAACACACACATTTTATATGTATTCTTTTATTCTTTTATTCTTTTATTTGTTTCAGTCATTTGACTGTGGCCATACTGGAGCACTGCCTTTAGTTCAACAAATCGACCCCAGGACTTATTCTTTGTATGCCTAGTACTTATTCTATCGGTTTCTTTTACTGAACTGCTAAGGTAGGGTGACGTAAACACACCAGCATTGGTTGTCAAGCGATGGTGGTGATACAAACACAAACATACACACACACACACACACACACACACACACACATACAATGAGCTTCTTTCAGTTTCCGTCCACCAAATCCACTCACAAGGCTTCGGTCAACCCGAGGCTACAGTAGAAGATACTTGCCCAAAGTACCACACAGTAGGACTGAACCTGGAACCATGTGGTTGGTAAGCAAGCTACTTACCACACAGCCACTCCTGGACCTGTATGTATATATATATATATATATATATATATATATATATATATATATATATATATATAAATATATATATATATGTATATATATATATATATATATATATATATATATATATATATATATATATATATATGTGTGTGTGTGTGTATGCATCTATCATCATCATTTAATGTCTGTTTTACTTGCTGGCATAGGTTGGATAGTTTGACTAGTGTTGACAAGCTGGAAAGCTGCACCAGGTTTCAGTTGGCTTCTACGGCTGGATGCCTTTCCCAATGCCAACCACTTTACAGAATGTACTGGGTGCTTTTTACATAGTACTGGTACATGTACTTATTACATGGCACAAGACTGATAGAGTCACTGAGTAACTTGCAAGACAAAACCCACTAACCACATGTGAGTCATTGGCAATTTTCTTCCTCTGTCTTCCCCTCTATTGGACTCTCCTCTGTTTCTGAGGAAGAGCATCTGCTCAAAATGTTAAACCGTCTTTCTTTCCTTTCCTGAGCATCTGCTTATACATTATATGTATCACATCCTTGCATTTTTGTTTTTTTTTGTGTTTGTTCTGTTTGGATTTACTATATATATATATATATATCATCAGTAGTTAATATGTCCCAAAAAGAAGCACCTTCTAAAGTATTAGAGCAGTAATATATTTTTTAGGAAGTTAAAAGTTATGGCCAGTCACAAAGTGATCATTGTTTTGCACCAATAAAACACTTAATTGTACAGGCAACTCATCAGACTCAAATGGCTGAAGGCGCATAACCTCTCTACAATTGGAGGAAGAAATATGTAAGAGTCAGTTGGTTTTGGAAACAAAAAATAATTGTTCATGGTGTAGTTAGCAGGATGGGGTTATCCCCCTTACATTGGCACTGGCCATGGTGATATTCAAAGGAGCAGTAACAGGACTTTTCAATGAATGGGGAGTTCCAAGTCTGAGATAAGAAACGTTTTAATTGAGGGCATTGACTGAATACTTCTTTCCTGGAATTTAAAAAGGTCTCTGGGTTGAGAGAGATTTTTAGGATTCTTGCCCTCTCAGCCAAGCAAAGCTTATATTGTTTGCTCCCATTTATATAAGCCCCTCATTCAGGGAGCTTTCATTTAATTATGAATGGGGTTCCTCTTTTAAGTGTCATGTGTGGCTGGCCGAGGACATGATGATGAGCTTTTCCATTATCCTAAAGGAGGATTTGTGGTTGTTGAGATGTTGCTTAAATAGGGGTGTGGTTGAACCAACATATTTTCGAGCCTGTGTATTGAATATGCTACCACTGCCAATGTTTATTTTGTTAACTCCGAGTCTGATGTTGTTGTTGCTGAAGTCACTGCTGGTGCTAATATTCCATGATGACATGGATAGATAGAAATAACTGTTATAAAACCTTCAGATCATGCTAGCTGGGAAAAGTTTTGAACACAGGTCTACTCGATCAAAGATGACCTAGAGTTTGCATAACAATGATGTGAGATGTCTTCCCATGTTCATGTGACTTACTAAAAATAACAACCAAATCTCCCTCAAATAACACTAGCTGGAAGGCTTTTTGTGACTGAGCTGCAGTGTAAACATACCAATGAAGACGGCTGCTATGTGTTTATTTGAATTAATAGAAAGAACAACTAAATCTCCCTCAAATCACACTGGCTATAAGATTATTAACCTGTGGCTAATGAACAATAAGACTGAGTACAGTAGACTGCCACTAATCTGGTAACCTGTAATCCAGAAAAATCAGTAAGCTGGCACTAATTTCAGCTCGGAAAATTTCAAATAATTTCAAATTTCCTGGATCATCCTGCACCAACTGGCTGCTATGATTTGTTGGTGCTACTTGCTGCATTAACACCCTCACATCATTTGTAAACAAAAGCAGGCCTTTCCAGTTTGTTTTTTTTTCATTTATTATCATACCTTTTTCACTTTTAGCCCCAGCCATTTTTCCAATGCATAAAGGAAGTGTTTCTCATAGTGTAAAGCATAAACACCATACATTATCCATAGTTGAACTGTTGAAAAAAATTGACAGCAGTGTGTCTGTGAAAAGATTGTGTGAAATATATGACATTGGATTTTCAACAGTTTATGACATTAAAAAAAAAAAAAACACAGGAAGACCAGTTACTTTGCTTTTTTTGCTAATAGTGAGTCAAAGAAGGAAGGTAATGAAGGCTGGTAAAATTGATAATCCGGTAAAATCACTAATCTGGCATTTTTCAGGTTCCAACAATGCCAAATAATCAGCAGTTAACTGTATGACAATAAAAATAAGGTTTGTCATAGTGGAATATCACCATCATCATCATCATCATCATCATCATCATTTTCATCATCATTGTCATCATCAACAACAACAGCAATAAAATAAACAACAATATATATATTTTTTGGTTGAGTTAGTTTATTTCTTTGGCCCACTTCAGTATTTATTTATTTATTTATTATTTTTTTCTTTTTTAACTTGTTCTTTTTTTTTTCTTCTCAGACAATATTCAAATAAGGTTTTTGTCTCTGTTGTGAGGGAAATTCTAATATCTGAATCAATGATAATAATAATAATAATAATAATAATAATAATGATAATAATAATAATAATAATAGTAATAATAATAAAAATTCAAAATAAATACATAACCAAAAAAAAAAACATTGAAAAAATAAAATAACATGTAGTCAATTCAATTGGAATGTCTCAGCATAAAAAAAATGAAGGGTCTTTCCTTATTTTCCACCTCATCCTTCAACTTCTTTCACTTGCATCATCGTTCTACCACTGTCTCCATCATTTCTTTCTACCCTCCATTTTTTTTCACCCCCCAACCCACTGATTCTCCCGTAAATATTCTTCAGCCTTTCTCCTTTTGTCCATTCAAATGTTTCTTATCCTCTTCCTCCACCTCCAATTCGAACCACTTTTCTTTATTTATTTACTTCCTCCATCTGCCGCATCATCACATTTCCTCCTACTTTCACTCTCGCACTCTCTGTCTCTCTATCTATCTATCTGTCTGTCTGCCTGTGGCTATCTCTGTGTATCATTCTTTAATTCTCTCTTTCTTTTTTGTTTTTGTCCTTACGTCATTTGATTTCTGTATTTTGATTAATAATTTTTCAAAATTGATGCATACATATTCATAACATTCATTAGTATATCAATATATATATATATATATATATATATATATATATATATATATATATATATATATATATATATCAATATATATCAATATATATATATATATCAATATATATCAATATATATATATATATCAATATATATCAATATATATATATATATATATATGCACACACACATGTATATGCATGTATGTAAATGTATATATGTTTAAAGACATATAATACATATATGTATGTGTGTGTGTACCAATCCAATAGACATGAGTGTGAATATGTATCTTCATATGAATATATATTCATACACACATACTTACATATATGCATCTACATTACATATGCATATATATATATATATATATATATATATATATATATATATATATATATATATGTGTGTGTGTGTGTGTGTGTGTGTGTGTATGTATGTATGTATGTATGTATATATATATATATATATATCATCATATATATATATATATATATATATATATATATATATATATATATATATATATATATATATATATATATGTATATATCTGTAGCTAGATGTATATGAATATGTACATATATATGTATATTATGTACATAAATATATGAATATATATATGGACAACCATAGAAATACCTAATACATATATGTATATATATAGGTATATACAAAATACATACATACACATATATATGTATATATATATGTATGTATGTATGTATGTATGTATGTATGCATGTATGTATGCATATACACAAATATATACATACATAAATACTTTTAAAGGTCTTCAAATACTCATTCATATATGCACATAGAATTCTTAATTTCACATTGATCAAATTCTTTACTAATATTTTTCAGTACTTTGATTGTTATTTCAAACTTTCCATTTCTGTAATATTTTTTCTTCTAAAAAAGAAAACATATATAATACTTTGTAAACATTTCTTCGATTATCTCTATTTATTTTCACATTTTGACAAAATTTTATATATATATACACATATATATATATATATATATATATATATATATATATATATATATATATATATATATATATATATATATATATATATGTATATATATATATATATATATATATATATATTTATATATGTATGTACATAGATATGTGTGTGTGTGTGTGTGTGCATATGTGTACACATATATGTGTAAATATATATATGCAGTTACCACACCCCTGC
>NC_142937.1:79234524-79257024 GCF_046866305.1 Octopus bimaculoides | reverse complement strand
GAGTAAGGTTTACTCATGTGACAACCCAATAACAAAAGCAATAGCAAAAACAACAACAACAACAACAGCACCACAACCTCAAAAACAACTTCTGAATTGACTATTATAACCATTGTGACAACAGCAGGAATAACAGCATACACACACACACACACAAACACATATATATGAACCTTTACATCCACTAACAAACACACATACATACACAAAACTGAAAAAAATAATTACAAATGTATTGATGAAAATTAGGAAAATACAAAACAAAATATACCAACAAGTAAGTGCCTCCCCACTTTAGAATGGCCAAAGTAAACTGGCTGAATCAGGAAAGGAATAAAAGAACATAAATAAACCTTAGAATATTTACCAGATAAAAGATTCTAAGTGAACCCAAGCTGTCACCTGCTGTCAAGAAATTATAATAAAACTTATCACTGGTGCTCACTAATTATATACCAGTGAAACTTATGTAAAGGAGGAAATAACTAGATTAATCGCTCTTGTTTTCTCTTGTTATTTAATCCTGATATATATGCTAAGTGGAGGTGCATGGCGTAGTAGTTAAGGTACTTGGCTCACAATCGTTAGGTCATGACTTTAGTTCCTGGCGGCGCAAGGTGCCCTTGAGGAAGACACTTATTTCACATTTCTCCAATCCACTCAGCTGGAAAAAATGAGTAGTGCCTGTTATTCAAAGAGCCATCCTTGTCACATTCTGTCTCAAGCTGAATCTCCCCGAGAACTACATTAAGGGCGTGCCATGTTTGTGGCTGGCTCAGCCACTTGAATGTTAATTTCATGAGCTGTTTCGTAGATTGGATGAACTAGAACCTGTGTCATCATATCCAACAGATTGTCAGTTTTTAAAAATACTTTATGGATGCTACAGTCTGTACATCTGCATCATATTATTATGCGTATAGCAGCATGATTATATTTTGTGGATGCAAGCAGTAGAGTGCAGTAGACCATATGGTGCTCTAAATGAACGATCATATGCCAGGCCCTTATCGAGGCTCATCAATAACAAATATATAGATGTATCATGGACCTATGAAACAGAGGTGTCTCTGTAAAGAATATTTCATAAATTTGAACTCTGGGTGGTACTCTATTTTATACAACTTGTATTGAAATGTTTTTTTAATCTTTGTCTATTGGAATGGACCTATCACCCTCTATGTATATATATATATATATATATATATATATATATATATATATATATATGTACATATATATATTTATCTATATGCGTATATATGAATAATCAACAGGGGAGTTCATTATATATATATATATATGTATAAAACATATAATAATATAATATATACAACGTATAATATTTATAATTATTATTATTAATAGCACTGCTACATCACTGATGACTGAGCTTTGGGATTGGGTTGTGCCACTTTCAAAGCAATATCATCTATTGATTGTCCTTCTATCTGTCATTTGTATAGGTTAGGCCTCATTGTATAAAAAGCTGTTTTTCTTCTATAGCAAAAATATGTAAACATTGCAAGTGAGAGGTGTCAGCCATCTCAGTTATTGTGTGCATTATATATATGTGAGTATCTTAATGTTTCTTTTTGTGTCAAGTTATTGTAAACACAAGAATAGCATTGATAGTGACTTTGAAGTTTTGGCCTTCTTAGCCTTCATTAGACTGTTTCAAACATATATGTATGTGTGTGTGTGTGTGTGTGCATGCATGCTTGTGTGTGTGTGTGTGTGTGTGTGTGTGTGTGTGTGTGTGTGTGTGTGGTGTGTGCTTTAAACACTTTCCGGGGACCAGTATTTGAATATTGCCCATGAAGAGAGTTTTGTATGTGTGTGTATATACAAAATCCTTAGGTGTAGGCATGGCTAAGGAATGTGTGTATACAAAATGTGTGTATACAGAATCCTTAGGTGTAGGCATGGCCAAGGAGTTAATAAGCTCACTTTTCAATCCCACTGCATGGTATCCTGGGAAAGTGTCTTTTACCATATCTTAGAGTTAACCCAAACCCTATAAGTGAGATTTGGCCTACAGAAACTATATGGAAGCCCATTGGATGGACTGTATCTGTAATTTAAAAGTCCGGCCTTGTCACAAATTGTATCATACTAACTCTGTCTTGAGTATTACATTAATTACATGCATGTCTGTGGAATACATGCTACTTATACATTAATTTAATGAGTAGGTAGTTAGTTGATAGAATAATTAATCAGTTGATAGAATAATTGGGTGCTTATTGGCTAAACCTGATGGAGAATCCATTATATCTCAGAATACTTAATGTAGAAAGTAACCATTTCTTTCTGAAAATTCCTTACTCTTTCCTTATTATAGACAATAAGAATCATATGGCTTTATGTTCCTGAATCATATTAATCAAATGATATTCTGCTTTGAAACCACAACAAAAATTGATTTCTGTGGTTAGAAAACAACTAATTCAACAATGAGGTCACAATTTGGAAAAAAACTGCTGTGTTGAAATGAATGTTTCCAATTTATGAGGCCCAAATTGGAATCTCTTGCAGATGTAATGGCTTGAGTTCTCAAAAAGGGTGAAAACATATTTGACATGTTCTTAGAGACATGACCCAAATCTGTATCACATACACACTTACTTGTACAATGAAGCACACATTCAAACACTCACATACTCATGTGCATGTGTTTGATCAAGTGTGCACACAAGCGTGTACAAACACACATACACACACAACTATACATACTCGTACAATACCATGCATAGATATACACACATGCTCTTTCTCTCTATTTCTCTCTTTTTCTCCCCACCTTACACATGTATGCACATGTAGATATGCATTTATAAATACAATGAAATGTTCTCTTTTTTTAATATTTGAAACATTACAAGGGATCTTATTTTATTTTCCATGAAACTTATAAAACAAAGATATAATATCAAAGCTTGTAATCTTGTTATCAGTTACGACAAACATACCTCCCTTCCTCTCCCCTACGAAAACAGACAAAACAGGAAACCTTGCTCACAAAGGGTCAATAGAAGTAAATTATATTTCAATACAAAAACGAAAACCTGTACAAGATGGAGAAAGAGGAGGGAGATGGAAAGCAAAAGGAGTATACCTACTGATATTAATTTCAAATTTTAGCACAAAGCCAACAATTTTGGAGAAGGGGTTAAATCGATTACATCGATCCCAGTGCTTAACTGGTACTTATTTTATCGACTCCAAAAGGATGAAAAGCAAAGTCAACCTTGGCAGAATTTGAACTCAGAACAAAGATAAATGAAATTGCTGCTAAGCATTTTCTCTGGCATGCTAATGATTCTGCCAGCTCGGCTGCCTTACATAACTACTGACATGTTTTAAGAGACATGTCCCAAATCTGTATCACATATCTACTGATATTAAGATTACATACATCCTTATATACATGCATACATAAATACATACATAGTGGAGCTGTGACAATGTGAGGTGAAAACTGCAGTGGTTTAAAACCAACTAAAGAACAAGTAACCGAAATAAACACTACAGACATTCATGCATATGTACAAACACACACACACACACACACACACACATCACTATATACATTAATAATATGCATCTATGTATTAACAGATTATACAGTTGCATATTCAGATATATATATATATATACATATATATATATATATATATATATATATATACATATATATATATATATATATATATATATACATATATATATATATATATATATATATATATATACACAAATATATTAATACACTCAGGCCCTACATGTATTCATTTACATGCATTTAGATATACGCATGTATAAATATCATCAGTGATACAAGCACATACGATTACTCACACACACACACACTACATGCATACATGTATACATACATTCACACACACACGTGTATATTTGTGTATGTATGGGTGTATATGTGTGTGTATGTAATTCTATATATATATATATATATATATATATATATAGTTATATCTTCTCTTTCTCTCTCTCTCAATTTATCTATCTTTATGTATGTATATGCACACATGCGCACGTGTATGTGTGTGTATTTATTTATATATATATATATATATATATATATATATATATATGTAATATATGATTGTGAATCATAGAACAAATTTTTAAAAAATTAAGTAGGGAGTATTGAGTTTTTGGCACTCATATTAACTCAAATTAATATTCACACACACATACGCACACACACATATACACACACATGTACAGGTACATGTATATAGACTCACATGCACATAGATGCAATAAATACATGTACTTTCATGTGGTATTGTGTTTACTAGCCACACCCATAATTTGTAGCAGCAACAGCAACAGCAGCAGCAGTAGGGGAGGCACAACTCCAATTCCTCAGGCTTTCCTACCTTCCTACAACACCCCCCCCACTTCTTTAATGTAAGTTGTAAGACCGTTTTCTCCTATAGTTGGGGAAGGCAGAGCTGTGGTGAAAATTCCTACATTCAGCTGTATCCTAGAGGCTTCGGTCAGCTCCGCCTGCATTTGTCTGTTCCTTACTAGTTTCTTCATTGAGGGCTTGTACCTCTGGAGTTGTTGGTTTCTGTGACGGTCTCGAGTCCAAAGTAGGAGGAGTCATTTCAGTTGATGGTGTTGAACAAACTAGAAGAAAGACAAAAAAGAATAAAAAAAGGAAATATTAAAATAATCATGACAAAAATAATATCTATAACAGTAAGATTAACAACAATAATTGTTTCTAACATAGGCATCATGCTAAAAATTTGGAGGGAAGAAAATAGTCAATAACCATATTTGATGGCATCTAGCAGTGGTTCTCAACTGAGATACTTGGGGATCCATGTAAGATTTTGGTGTTAAAATTTAATGCACACGCATGACTAGGCACAGGGGTAGCTAGGTGTAAGCATGGCTGTGTGGTAAGAAGCTTGTTTTCCAACCACATGGTTCTGGATTCAGTCACACTGTGTGGCACCTTGGGCAAGTGTCTTCTACTATAGCCTTGGGCTGAGCAAAGCTTTGTGAGCGGATTTGGTGGATGGAAACTGAAAGAAGCCTGTCATATAAACATATGTCCATCTCTGTTAAGAGGTACACACACACACACACACACACACATATATATGTATATATATATATATATATATATATATATATATATATATATATATATATATATATATATATATATATAAATATATATATATATATATATACACATACACACACACACACACACACACAGACACACACACACATACACACATATATATTGCAGTTTGGCAAAAGAGATTCATAGTATAAGTACCAGGCTTACAAAAGAAATACTGAGATCAATTCATTCAACTAAAATTTCAAAGTAGTGTCCCACCATGACAGCCTAATGACTGAAACAAGTAAAAGATAAAAGATAACATATAATAAATCGGTTATACTTCTAAGCATAAGCACCCTTGTTGAGTCCTACGGACTCATAAGGGCCGGTTTTCCAGTTTCCACAGCATATATATATTTACCCACTGGATGGGATGCCAGTCTGCTGCAGGATTACTCATTTTTGCCAGCTGAGTGGAGTGGAGCAACGTGAAATGAAGTGCTTTGGTCAAAAGCACAAAGCATTGCCCAGCCCAGGAATTGAAACCACAATCTTATGATCATGAGTCCAACACCCTAACCGCTAGGCTACAAGCCCCCACAAGTTATACTTCTATAACACACAAAATATTTTAGCAATTAATTTTATACAGTTCCTAATCATATTCAATTATAAAACTGAACTACAAGTAAGTTGACCACCATCAATTCACCGCAGGGGAAGTTCACCACCATCAGTTCACCATGAAGAAAGTTCCCTATGAGGAAAGTCCACTGCAAGGAAAGCTTGCCAGGAAAATATATCCATAGTATTTCACCAATAATAGTTAAAATCTATTTTATTGAAAATAAAGAAAAAATATGGTGAATTGATGACAGTAAACTTTTTCTGCAATGAATTGATGATGGTAAGCTTACTGTACCTGATAAAACTGTTATAGGATTTTTTTAAACATTGAATGGTTATAAGGATCCACTTGAGTAAAATAGAAATCAAAGGAATCCATAGACAAAAAGAAAAAAAAAAATGGTTGAAAACCACTGGACTAGTACAATGCACTGTTTTCCCAAAAATGAGTCTTTAAAAACTTACCTTGGGTCCTATATGCGAAGATGGGCCTCCCCTAAGCTTTAATGCTCTAAAAACATTTTTTCCTAAATAAACATCCCTGAAATTGTTGTGATGGGCAGGGATGAGGGGGATATAATATTCCTGTTTGTTTTTTTAAGCCATCAAATATGGTATATCAACTCCTGTACTTGACCAGTAATTTATTTTAATTCTATCAACTTGAGAAGGATGAAAGGTATAGTTGACCTTGGTGGGATTCAAAATCAGAAAGTAGATTGCCTTAATTAAATAGCCCAAGGCATTTATCCAATGTTCTTATGATTCTGCCAATTCACTGCTCTTTTAAAAGTATGAAATGAAAAGTTGACCTTGAAGGGTTTGAACTCAACAACATTAATAGTAATTATTTCTTACATTGGCACTAATCCACGCAATTTTGGTAGATAAAGTTGTAAATTAAATCAAACATCAGTGCTTGAATAACATCCCATCCCATTCTGAAATCACAGTATGAAGGGAGATAACTAAATTCTGTATTTGCCAGCATATAAAAAGTGAGCCTGTTTAAAAATCACACCTATTTTACAATAATATTTTATGAAAAACACTTAGTGTTTTAATATGTTTCATCATAAATTTTGAGAAAGTGATTTTAAAGTGGAAATTGAGGAAAAACATCTGCTGTAGTGTAAGTATTTTTATATGTAATTATTTATGGGAAAGTTACATTCATATGTTGGCAGATACAGTAGTTCAAGTTCAAGTTCAAGATAGTTTTGTTTCTTGCTCTCCAATTTTGCTATCCAATCCCCAGCTCTTGGGTGTTTTTAGCAGAGTTCAATTCTGTTGTAAACATTCAAAGTTTCCATCCAATTTAAAAATTCCTCCCCACCCTCCATTTACCCTTTCAAATGTCTTTGGAACTTTCTTTGACTAAAAAAAAAAAAAAACAAGAATAAAAATAAATAAAGTAATTAAAATAAGGATTTATATCATTGGATTCATAGCAAAGTCATATATTTTGGGGAGGAAAGAGAAAGAAAAATTTGAGTCAATTTAACTGACTTAAACACTTATTTTATATAGTATTCTGTATATCTTAACCCTTTAGCACTTAAACCAGTCATATCCAACTCAGATATTCTACCAGCTTTATGTTCAAACCAGCCAGATCCAGCCTCTCACATCTATCATACAATGTTAATGTAAAATAATCATATCACTGAAATTTCAAAGCTATGACATAATGCTTGATTAATTCAAAACAGTGTAATGAATAAGAATCTGAATGCTAAAGGGTTAACATGGATATATTGCAGAAAACCTGCTATCTGTGATCCCAGTGATTTGTTAACCACTGATTTTCTATATCTGTAAACATGAAATTTGTCTAAGCGTGTGGTTGATACCTGCTACTGATGATACTCAAAGATGCAGAAATACCTGTTTAGCAATTCCACCTATACTTTTAGACACATATTGTTTTCTATTGATGTAATTCTGTCTCTCTTAACACTATAAGTCTGTATGAGATGCTTTCTCAAGATGAATAACACAGTTTAATGGCTTTCTACAGTATATCAACATTAAGTAAGATATACAGAATGCAAGTTTGAACTAATATTTCTGTCACAAATAACGAATTTATATTATATTCAGAACATAAATGTAGAAGCATCAAGAAATATGTAAATAAGTCATTTATATGGTGTATCTTAAAGCAAAAACAGCTATAAATATTGATTTCAAATATTGGCACAAAGCCAGCAATTTCAAGGAAGGGGTTAAGTTGATTACATCGATCTCAGCATTATGTTTATACTTATTTTATCAACCCTGAGAGGATAAAAAACAAAGTCGACCTCAATGGAATTTAAACTTAGAACGTGAAGACAGATGAAATGCTGCCACTAAGCATTTTTCCTGGAGTGTTAACAATTCCGACAGCAATAAATATTAGCTTATAATAAATATATTAGGTTAAAAATCCTGGGGTAGAAAAAGGTTGAACTTAGCAGGATTTAAAAATCAGAACATCAGAAAACATAACTAAATACTACAAATATTAAGTCTCAACACTTTACTTTGATAGCACTTCAGTCATGTTTGCAGAAGATTCATGGGTCAAGTCCTGTGGGCAACATCCAGCCTTTCCTCAATCCAAGGGTTTTAGCCCAATATATAACAAGTTATAATTTATAGCTGTAAACAAGGCAGCGAGCTGGCAGAATCATTAGCATGCCAGGCAAAATGCTTAAAAGCATTTCATTTGTCTTTAAGTTTTAAGTTCAAATTCTGCTGAGATCAACTTGGCTTTTCATCCTTTCAGGGTTGATAAAATAAGTACCAGATGAACACTGGGGTCGATGTAATTGACTTACCCACCTCCCTTGAACTTGCTGGTCTTGTGCCAAAATTTGAAACTATTGGGTTGTCCGGAAAGTTCGTGCCAATTTTTAAAGGAAAGAAAAAGGTCAATAAATACTTGCCATTACATTTTTAATCAACCAAATATGAACCATTTTGTTGCACAATGCGTCTCCATCTTTCCTTTAATTTGAAAATACCCTCTTACCAGAACTGAGGTGGTTTCATGGCAAATAAGTCGAAAGGTAAGCTACTATAAATTGGCACGAACTTTCCGGACAACCCAATATTAATTATAGCTGCATATAAGGCGGCGAGCTAACAGAATCATTAGCATGCCAGGCGAAATGCTCAGCAGTATTTTGTCCATCTTTATGTTCCAAACTCAAGTTCTGCCAAGGTTGACTTTGCTTTTCTTCCTTTTAAGGTTGATAATATAAGTATCAGCTGTGTGCTGAGGTTGATGTAATCAACTAGTCCCCTTCCCCAAAAATTACAGGCTTTGTGCTCATAGTAGAAAGGATTATTTATAGCTGTATTTGCTTCAAGACACACCATTAAAAGGCTTATTCCATATTATATATTGCAATTTGTAAGCAACTGTGTCATTGTTTGCAAGTTTCCAACAAGCCAAATAGCTGTTTCATTACTTTTCTGATGACAAGTGATAAGGGAGTGCATGTAATTTGATGCAGAACAAACATCACAAAAGACTTCATTCAAAATGTACTGATAATGTACTGATTCCACTGCCGGTATGTCTTTATTGTTTCCCCTTCTCCTACCAATGTAATAGGAAGTGAAGTATGCTGGAAGGATATTTGAACTTAGACTGTAAAGGGACTAAACCTAAATTCTTTGTGGTCCCAAAGAATCTGGCAGTCTATCTCAACCATGACAATGCCGACGCCAACGACGCTAACGACGCCGACGCCGCCGACGACGACCACCACCACCATCACCAAAACAACAACAACAACAACAACACAACCACATAACGATAGCAATAGGAACAATGAGATAACAACCAAATAACAATACAAGAACACCAACAACAATGTATGTAACAACAACAAAACAATAACGATACATTAGCAACAACAACAACAACAACAACAACAACAACAACAACAACAATAGTATAACAACAACAACAACACCAATGACACAACAACACTAACAACATTACAAAAACCATAATGGCAACAACACTAACACAATAACAACCATACAACAATAACAATACAACATTAGCAACCACAACACAACAATAACAACAGTAACACAATAACAACCATACAATAACAATAATAGCCATAACAACACAACAGCATCAGTGGTTTTTAATCTAAGATTTAATGTTATCCAATAGAAGCAGAAGCACAAGAATTTTATGGAGAAGTATATATATATGTTTTATTGTTTCTTTTATCTTTTATTTGTTTTAATCATGAGACTGTGGCCTGTGGTCATGCTGGGGCAACACCTTGAAGAAGTTTTAGTTGAATGTATCAACCCTGGTACTTATTGTGTTTTAAGCTTGTTGGTCATTCTGTTGGTCACTGGTCTCTTTTGCCTGTTGAACTGTTCAGTTACAGGGACATAAACACATCAACACTGGTTGTCAAGTAGTGGTGGTGTTGAGGGGGCCAAACACAGATACAAAGACACACACACACACACACACACACACACACGATAGGCTTCTTTCAGTTTCCTTCTACCAAATCCACTCACAAGGCTTTGGTTGGCTCAACACTATAGTAGAAGACATTTGCCCAAAGTACTGAGCAGTGGGACTGAACCTGAAACCATGTGGTTGGGAAGCAAGCTTCTTACCACATAGCATTTATTCTAAGTCTTCGCACCTGTGCCTCTCTATGTATATATATAATCAGAATTCTCTCAATACATTTCTGATACTTGTTTTATTTACACCAGAAGAACAAGAGATAAAGTCAACATCTTACAGTATTTAGTTATGTAAATGATGTAAGTGAATACTACAGCATATATCATTGGATGATCTACCAACTCTAGCATCCAATATTGTTTTCTCCCATAGACATTTTTTTATCCTTAGTCTGTATTGTGTTACCTGTACACTAATCTTTCAGTTCTATCTATGTCTGATTCTGGGTTGCAGATGTTTTTTTCCTGTTTCTTTGGACCACTTTTGACCAGAAATTCCTAGTCCTTTGCTCAACTTCCCTCATTTACTCGGGCTTCAGACTAGCATTTGAATGGTAATTGTCAGATAGAGATAACTGTTTAAGAGAGAGAGAGAGAGAGAGAGAGAGAGAGAGAGAGAAAGAGAGAGAGAGAGAGAGAGAGAGAGAGAGAGATGGGGGAGGAAAATGGATCCTAGTACTTGACTGGTGCTTTATTTGTGTCTATCTCAGAAGGATAAAAGGCAAGGTTGATCTTAGTGGGATTTGAACTCAGAGCAAAGACTCAGAATAAATGCTATAAATTATTTATTGTATGCTCTAATGATTCTGCCAATCACCTAGATAATCCATGTTAACAAAGCCACAGATTTTAGAGGGAGTGGTGGAATAAATGATTAAATTGATTCTAACTGTTGCTGTGTCAAATAATTGAAGACTGTGACAGATGGTGAAACACCGAGACCTATGCAACCAATGTATGTATGGGAAAAAAACTCCATGTAAAATGATAATAATTATAGCATACATATGGCCACATATATTTCCTAAAATCACACTAATATCATAAGAACTTTAATGCACACGATGTTAAAGTTAGTAACTTTTGTCTAGATAATGTTGCTTCTATGAAAATCCATTACTGGAAACATTCAGCTCACACTCAAACAGTCATCTTGCAATCATTATAATCAATTTTCCTATTTGCTCACGAGGACTTGCCTTTCCAAAGGGATGGTTTTTTTAGGCATCAGTTATACCATCTGAGAATATCAAGATTTATTACATAGGAGTTATAGCTAATGAACTTCAAGGAATACTACAAGTAATATACATAATTGCTGAGGTCTAGGAACAGGGAAAACTTCTCTTTTCTCACCTAATTTATCCGAAAGTTTAGGGTTCAAAGACACCATCGTTCTACTACAACTTGAAATTATTATAAACAGAGCTACTCCATATTTTAATGGATCAGGTATCAGTAGACTTTACCTATCTAAAAAGCCAGTGGTGTGTTGTGTCCTTGAGCAAGACACTTTATTTCACATTGTTTCACTCCACTCAACTCGCAAAAGTGTGTTGTACTTGTAATTCAAAGCGTTGGCCTTGTCAGATTCTGTGTCAAGCTGAATCTCCCTGCACATTAATATGCCACTTGCACATTAATTTCATAAGCAAGCTGTTCCATTGATTGGGTCAACTGAAACCCATGACATCATAACAGATGAAGTACCAGTTGGTACATGAGTACCAAGCCACATTAAATGTAATGCAGTCCTAGTTATTGCATCTAAAAATCAGTAATATAATATATCCTCTTATCTTTTCCTTTATAATCAAGTATAAAGCTACTCTTGAGCTTAGACCAGTCACGGGCAATTTTTTCAAGAAGTGCATGAGACATGGTTTGTCCTTTGGCAGGCTGCATTACTATAAAATTCAAGGTAGCTCTTCATTATGTGTGCCCTTCATGGGCCACATGTTGTCCATAGCTGACTTAAGCTGTGATGTTTTGCATTAAGTTACTTTTTCTGATTTAGACATAAGGCCAGCAGTTTTTGAGGAAAGAGGATTAGTTGATACTAATGACATCAATACTTTACTGATACTTTTATTTTGTTGACCCTGGAGGAATGAAAGGCAAAACTGATCTCAACAGGATTTAAACTCAAAATAAAATACTGTAAGGTATTTTTTTTTCTGGTGTTGTAATGATTCTACTAATCCATTACCTTAAAATACCATAATCATTTTATATGGATAAGTGATGCATGTATCTTATGTGTGTATGTGCAGGGTCAGATTAAGACCCGTAGAGGTGCTTCCATAGATGTGTAATCCAAAATATAAACTATAATAAACTATAAAATAAATTATTTTTCAAAATGAAGCAAAGCTGAAAGTAAGGTGGAAAATAAGGTTTAAGAGTTTTCTCCTACGTTTTCTTAATTGTGAAGTCTTTGATCAGATCCTCACTATGATGCCATAAACATTTTGAAATTATATTTCCAGTCATAAAAACCATTTCGAATATAATTTTAGCAAGTTTAAAGTGATTTCTTTTGTGCCATAAACCATTTACTATTTCTGCAGTGCTCTGCTTCCCTTGACACTCTAAGCATGTGCTTATTTTGCTTAATGGTTAATCCAGGACTCTGTGTGTGTGTGTGTGCACATGTGCAGGAGGCTATAAAAGGACTAAGTGTGGAGAAACTGTGTGAGGAGGACAAGGTTATCTATTTTATAAGGTCTGATATAAAGGATTGTGGGAATCATTTTAAGAATATGTAAATGATAAATTTCAAAAATTAATTGGATAAAAATTTAGGTTCCTAATTCCTAGTATGGCAAATATGAAAGGATTGTAATTTGTTTAGGCTAAAGTTTTAGTGACTAATTTGAAAATTGTAACATTGAAATTTGAAATTAGAGAATTAGAAATATTGTAGGTGTATACTATAAATATCTATCTTTAGAGAACCAGAAGTTTGTTCAATAGGAAGACCAAAAGTGCAACAAATATTTTCTATTAAATGTATGCAAATTTAATCAATTATATCTCTGTGAAGAGATGTACAAAATAGATGTATGAGCCAAGAAAGTTATTGAATGCAGTTCGAAGGTCACGGAGTGCACAAATAGAAGCACACATTCACACACACATTCACACACACATACACACACACACACACACACACACACACACACACACACACACACACACACACACACACACACACACACACACATGGACGTTTATAAATGAATAAATACAAATTGATACACGGTAAAGTGCATTTATTTCAAAGTCAAGGACAATGTGTGAATATAGGTGTGTGTGTGTGTGTGTGTGTGTGAGTATATATTTAGCAGAGCAATAAGTAGATTGCTGGAATTATAAACGGTTGGAATAAAGAGATTAAATGTAAACCAGACAATTTAGAAAGGAAATCAGACTTTGTCATGCAATATCATAATCACTGTTTTAGCATCTACTTTTCCATACTTGCATGGGTCAGAGAGAGTTTTTTGGAACACAAATTTTCAAAAGCTGGATGCCTTTCCTTTCACTGACTTTCATCTGCTTGTGTGGTAATGGCACTCACAACCATCAGACAAAGAGGCACAAACATACACACACAAGCACTAATACACATACACACACACACACACACACACACAAACACACACACTTGTATATGTGTGTGTGTGAGTATATATATATATATAATACATATATATATATATATATCATCATCATCATCATCATCATCATCGTTTAACGTCCGCTTTCCATGCTAGCATGGGTTGGACGATTTGACTGAGGACTGGTGCAACCGGATGGCAACACCAGGCTCCAGTCTGATTTGGCAGAGTTTCTACAGCTGGATGCCCTTCCTAACGCCAACCACTCAGAGAGTGTAGTGGGTGCTTTTACGTGTCACCATATATATATATATATATATATATATATGTGTAGTGTACTACGTACTTTTGGTATGTAAATTAGGGATTCCTTCATAGAGTAACTGCTGCATTTGTTGAATATATAAACAGTTTGGCAGCTTGTTTCACCGGAGATTGTCAAAATGATGTGGATGCCTCTGATGAGAAACCAGTAAGATTCGAAAATTGATTAAGGTTGTTCATCATTTTTTTTTTTTTTTTCAGTCTGCAGAGAAATGGCTAAAATTTGTCCTGTTTATATATCTATACCATATGTTACATAAATATATATTTATATGTACACACATACATATAATCACAAAAATATATTTATATACATATATATATATATACATTCATATATCTTTTATCTTTTACTTGTTTCAGTCATTAGACAGCAATAGTAGATGATGGTAACTTTCTCACCAGTTATATGCTATAACCAGGAATATACTACTGGACAAATTGAAGGTATATATATATATATTAGCAACTGACAAGTCCCTTAACCCCTCAAGGTTTGTTGGGGCACTGCAACCGTGCAGCATATCTAGAGCAAGAAAGCCTAGCGGAGACCATCCCCCTCCAGGCTAAACTCATTTTTGCCAGCTGAGTGGACTGGAGCAATGTTAATTGAAGTGTTTTACTCAAGAATACAACAGATCAACCAGTCTAGGGATTGAAGCCACAATCTTATGGCTGAGAATCCAACACTCTAACCACTAAGTGAGGCACCTCCACTTGTGGTACTCATTTCTAGAACTGAGTGGACTGGGGCAACATGAAGTGAAGTGTTTTGCTCAAGAACACAGCACATCACCTGGTCCGTCCCAGAATTGAAATCACAATCTTATGATCATGAGTCCAACACCCTAACCACTAAACCATGTGCTTCCATATATATATATATATATGTAGGAGAGAGAATAGTGATGTTGTAGGAGAGAAATGTGTTCGCATGGATGATGGTACGCTTGCATTAAATGAGGATGCAAAGAAAGAGGTCTGGAGATGCCACTACGATAGATTGCTTAATAAAGAGAATGAATGGGAGAAAGAGAGCCTGCCTTATGTCGACCCAATAGAGGGACCAGCTATCCGAGTTGATAGTACCAGGGTAGATAAAGCAATTAAGAGTATGAAGACCGGGAAAGCCCCCGGCCCATCAGGAATCACTGCAGAGATGCTCAAAATATCTGGCAGTGTTGGCTATAGCCTAGTCACCCGTATTACGAACCAGGTGATACACGAAGGAGTCATACCCTATGACTGGTGTAGCAGCATCATAGTCAACTGCTACAAAGGTAAAGGGGACGCTTTAGATACAAATAATTACAGAGGCATCAAGCTGTTAGATCAGGTTATGAAAATTACAGAGAGGGTCATAGCCCAACTAATTAGGGAGCGAATCAATTTAGATGAGATGCAGTTTGGGTTCGTGCCAGGTAAAAGCACTACTGATGCCTTATTTCTAGTGAGACAGTTGCAAGAGAAATACCTAGCCAAGGATAAACCTCTGTACCTGGCTTTCGTTGACATGGAGAAAGCCTTTGACAGGGTCCCCCGATCCCTTATCTGGTGGTCAATGAGGAAACTTGGGATAGAAGAATGGCTAGTGAGAGCTGTGCGAGCCATGTACAGAGATGCTGCCAGTAAGGTGAGGGTTGGAAATGAGTACAGCAATGAATTCCGGGTAGAGGTAGGGGTCCACCAAGGTTCCGTCCTCAGCCCCCTATTATTTACCATAGTCCTCCAGGCAATCACAGAGGAGTTCAAGACAGGTTGCCCCTGGGAGCTCCTCTATGCTGATGACCTTGCCCTAATTGCGGAGTCACTATCAGAACTAGAGGAGAAGTTTCAGGTGTGGAAGCAAGGTCTAGAATTGAAGGGCCTTAGAGTCAACCTAGCTAAAACCAAAATCCTAATAAGTAGGAAGGTAGATAAAACACAAACCCCTTCAGGTAGATGGCCCTGCTCAGTATGTAGAAAAGGAGTAGGTAGTAACTCTATAAGATGTACCCGGTGCAAGCTATGGACACATAAGAGGTGCAGCAACATCAAAGGCAGGTTAACTAGCAAGTTAGTTTTTGTTTGTGGCAGATGTTCAGGTGCAATAAAGACTGCAAACAAACAGGAAACAACTTCTATCTCATTCCAGGGTGAAAAACTAGAGGTAGTCGATAGCTTCCGCTATCTGGGCGACCAAGTTAGTAGTGGGGGTGGGTGCGCTGAAAGTGTAGCTGCTAGAATAAGAATAGCCTGGGCAAAGTTTAGAGAGCTCTTACCCCTGCTGGCGACAAAGGGACTCTCACTCAGAGTAAAAGGCAGACTGTATGACGCATGCGTACGAACAACCATGCTACATGGCAGTGAAACATGGGCTGTAACTGCTGAGGACATACGTAAGCTCGCAAGGAATGAAGCCAGTATGCTCCGTTGGATGTGTAATGTCAATGTGAATACCCGTCAGAGTGTAAGTATCTTGAGAGAAAAGCTGAACATTAGAAGCATCAGTTGTGGCGTGCAAGAGAGACGATTGCGCTGGTATGGACATGTGGTGAGAATGGATGAGGATAGCTGCGTGAAAAAGTGCCACACCCTAACAGTTGAGGGAACCCGTGGAAGAGGTAGGCCCAGGAAGACCTGGGCTGAGGTGGTGAGGCAAGACCTTCGTACATTGGGCCTCACCGAGGCGATGACTACGGACCGAGACCTTTGGAAATGGGCTGTGCGTGAGAAGACCCGGCAAGCCAAGTAAGATCGTTGCCAGTGCCCCTGGACTGGTTCTTGTGCGGGTGGCACATGAGATGCACCATTTTGAGCGTGGCCGTTGCCAGTACCGCCTGACTGGCTCCTGTAGGATTTTCGAGCGAGATCGTTGCCAGTGCCCCTGGACTGGCTTGTGCGGGTGGCACATAAAAGACACCATTTCGAGCGTGGCCGTTTTCGTGCGGGTGACACGTAAAAGCACCCACTACACTCTCTGAGTGGTTGGCGTTAGGAAGGGCATCCAGCTGTAGAAACTCTGCCAAATCAGACTGGAGCCTGGTGTTGCCATCCGGTTTCACCAGTCCTCAGTCAAATCGTCCAACCCATGCTAGCATGGAAAGCGGACGTTAAACGATGATGATGATGATGATGATGTATATATATATATATATATATATATATATTCACAGTTAAGTAGATAAAACTCAATGACTGCTTAGAATATATAATGGGAAGAAGATGACATATTTTAGTTAGTGCATGTTCTTTGGAGAGATAACTGTGAAAGCTTGTATGTTTACTTATTAAATTTAACTTATTAAATTAAGTTGATTAGAGGGTTGTTTTATTTTTAAATGATTTGCTATATTTTAGGAAATGTTAGTGTGGTGAAAAGAAAACCATCATCATCATCATCATCATCATTTAACGTCTGTTTTCCATGCTTGCATGGATTGGATGGTTTGACAGGAGCTGGCTGGCCAGGGAGCTGTCTAGACTCCAATTGTCTGTTGTGGCATGGTTTCTATGGTTGGGTGCCCTTTCTAATGCCAACCACTTTACAGAGTGTGCTGAGTGCTTTTTACATGCCTCTGGCATGAGTGCATTTATACAGTACTGACACAAGTACATTTTATGTGGAACTAGCACCTGTAAAAGACAAAGCTCTATGTATGGACAACAGTGATTTTACTTACACTAACAGTCAAATCGTTTTCCAACTATGGACAATGAAATATTTTGGAAGTTCTTTTTGCAGACATAATTCTTCTGCCATTTAAAACTTATTTCATCTTGTTCACATTAATACTCTTCAAAACATCAAGTTACCCTAACAAGGGGAGACCAACTGTAATATTCAAGCACTAATCATCAGTATATGCCAGCTAATCTTTTGTTTATACTATGAGTATCAGACCCTTTATGTATTATACATTTTAAACTTTTTATTAGATACTCTACATAACACTTTTTCTTTTTGTTGTGCCATACATATGTCCCTCCCTCTTCACTTAATTAGCCAGTATACTGAAATGTAGTGGCACTTGTAAATTAAATATTAACTTAAATTATATTAACAATTTTCAAAGTAGCACACATGCTTGTACATTGTGTTGTGTTCTGCACACTCAATATTTTCATTAACAACATTTTTACATGGCCAAATATATTCTCTCGCTCCTGTGATCAATGTACTAAAACCTATTACAATCTGCAATTTAAATTTTAGATTTAATATTGATCCAGTTTATATTGGCCACTAACACATATAAGTTTATACATCACTTGTATATCTCAGTAGATTAAATCAAGCAATCATTTCATCTACTACAATAACCATTTCTAAATTAACCTGACACTCTTATGGACACATTTCAATTATTCTTGACTAAATACATATTTTATTATTCCTTTCATCACCAGTAATATTTCCTCCAATATAATTCTACATATTATGAAACAAAACATTTAAAATAAACAATAATTTATTTTATTAGATAACCTTCTATCAATATATTAAATCCCATAACATCATAGCTTTCACAGATGTCCTCCTAAGAATATACCTCTACAAAAATATTATACACCCTTCCTATTATAATATATCACAAACAAACTGGCATTGAATTTTTATCCCTTGCTTATCATATCTTTTATCTTTTACTCGTTTTAGCCATCAGACTGCAGCCATGCTGGTCCACCATCTCGAAGAATTTTTTATTGAATAAATTGACCCCTGTACTTATTTTTCCTTTTAAGACTTGTATTTATTCTATTAGTCTCTTTTCCTGAACCACTAATTTATGGGGATGTAAATAGACCAACACCGGTTGTGAAGTAGTGGTGGGGGACAAACACAGACACACACACACACACACACACACACACACGATGGGCTTATTTCAGTTTCTGTCTACCAAATCCACTCACAATGCTTTGGTCAGCCTGAGGATACAGTAGAAGACACTTGCCCAAGGTGCCAAGCAATAGGACTGAACCTAGAACCATGTGGTTGGGAAGCAAGTTTCTTACAACATAGCAATGCCTGCATATAATATATATATATTGGGAATATATAGTCAGTACAAGGTGTTGATGTGGCTGCATGTATATTATTACAAGAGTTCATATAGAGATGAAGACTAAATTCAAGCACTATATATTAACTACATAAAAATATATTTTATTTACTGGTCGATGATGATTCATAATCAAAATGTAGAATCTAGTTGAATGAAGTAATCTATGCAAGAAAGTTCAGGGATAGGAAATATAGAAATAACAGCTAAGTGGTGGTTTTCAGTCATGTGGCATAGAGAAATAGACAGATATAACAATGATGTGAATGGCTCTAAGTCTAATTAGCTAAGAAGCGAAAAGCTGGGTTAGCAACCTGTTTTTATTAATGGAACGCTAGACATTCTAGAAACTACCAAGAGAAATGCACACACACACACACACACACACACACACACACACACACACACACACACACACACACACACACAACGGGCTTCATTCAGTTTCTGTCTACCATATCCACTCACAATGCTTTGGTTGGCCAAGGTGCAAGTAGAAGACACTTTCCCAAGGTGCAAGCAGTAAAACTGAACTCAGAACCATGTGGTTGGGAAGCAAGTTTCTTGCAACATAGCAATGCCTGCATCTAATATATATATATATATATATATATATATAAATAATATTTGGGTAAAAATTTTGTCATACTTGTGGTTTGTCAGACTATATCTATGAGTTTAGTTCTATCTGCAAATTGCTGAAAATAGCACATTGCTTTGGCTATTCATTCTTGTACACAGTGAAATGACAGTATGATTTAGTGAAGGACTTGTTTGAAATTATTACCTGATGAATCATACCCATTCTGCCTATAAATGTCATCAAGCGATCTCCCTTTATAACATCCAAAACATCAAAATTCACCTAGCAGGGCCACCTGACAATTTTTAATCAACAAATATCACTGGTTCTGCTGCCACATAAAAAACACTGGTGCTGATGGCATATACAAAATACTGAGCCCACTCTGTAAAGTGGTTGGTGTTAGGAAGGGCAGGCATCCAGCTGTAGAAACCAAACCAAAACAGACTACGGAACCCATGCCAGTTTGGAAAATGGACAATAAATGCTGCAATATGATAAGGCCTGATTTCTCTTTTAAATTACCTCAGTTTTACTCAATATTTTTATTCTAGCCTATTTATAATTCTTTCAATCTATTTACTGCTGTTCTAAATATTTATATAGACACATATACATATATTGCCCTTGATATATACACACATATACATACGTTGCCCTTGATATGCACTTTTGTGTATATTAATTTGCATTTATTTATTTATTTATTCATCCATTCATTTATGTGTGTTCATCATCTTGTGTATCTATTTGTGTTCTGCACAGCTGTAGAAGTGTGCCTTAAATTATTGTCAGTTTTGGTGCCTACACACACACACACACACACACACACACACACACACACACACACACACACACACACACACACACACACACACATTTGTACATCTGTTCACATAGCTACAACTGATTAATGTAGATTGAATGTCTGTGGATTTTTTTTGTTAGTCTTTTGACAAAAGTAACTAACGATATCATTGATTCTCTCATGATAAACACCAATAATATTTTATAACAACAACGCATCTGATGTGAGTATCTCCTCGATACTTCAGTTAAAGACTTGTACTTCTAATTCTCATATTTCTCATAATTCATGTACTTCTAATTCTCATATTTTCCAGTTTGATATCTGTTTCTGTGTGTGTGTGTGTGTGTGTAAGCAGGGAATCAATGTATGGAATAAAAGTACAATTATATAAAATCTTTATCAATATAACATACTTAACATGTATGTGTAGTTGAAAAGCCAGACACTACATTTTATGTCTGAGATAAATCCTTTTATATACGTATTAAGAAATATATATTCTTTTATTCTTTTTTTTATTCTTTTACTTGTTGCAGTTATTTGACTGCAGCCATGCTGGGGCACTACTTTGAGGAATGTTTTTCCAAAACAAATCGATCCCAATACCTGATTTTGTTTTTTAAAGCCTGGTACTCATTTTATCAGTTTCTTTTGCTGAATTGCTAAGCTATGGGGACATAAACTCACCAAAACTGGTTGTCAAGTAGTGGTGGGAGACAAACACAGGCATAAGTACACACACACACACACACGCACACACATGCACACATGTACACACATGCACATGCACACACATTGAACTTCTTTCAGTTTCTGTCTACCAAATCCACTCACAAAGCTTTGGTTGGCCTGAGACTATGGTAGAAGACACTTGCCCAAGGCGTAATGCAGGGGAACTGAACCCAGAACCATGTGGTTGGGAAGCAAACTTTTTACCACACACCCACACTTGCATCTATGTTAAGTATGTTATAGTAAGTCTTTATGATAGAGCTGTTTCTATTGCATAATTTGAATTTTATTCTGCTTGTGATACACTGATATATGTTTCTGAATTAACAGAAAATATTATGCATATACAATTAAATTTAAATTAATTGTTTTGTATTTTATATAATTGTATAATTTAACCTTTTGAGTTTCTTGAGGGAAAAATATATGCTTTTTCACTTCTTCATTTCTTGTTTCTCTCTTTTACATTTTTATCTTTTCAAAAAAAAAAAAAGGAAATGTATTATCTTCACTTTACATCAGGTGTGGGTGTGGCTGGGTGGGTAAGAAGTTTTCTTCCCAGTTGTGTGATCTTGGGTTCAGTCCCTCTGTGGTATACCTTGGAGAAGTGTCTTCTGCTATAGCCCTGGGCTGACCAAAACTTTGTGAATGGATTTAAAAGACAGAAACAGAAACCAGCTCATCATATATATGTATGTGTGTGTTTGTTTGTGTTTGTCTTCTTGACAGTTGGTGTTGGTTAATTTGCATCCCCATAACTTTGGAGTTTGGCAAAACAGACTGACAGAATAAGAACAAGGATCAATTTGTTAGACTGAAAAAATAAAACCCTTCAAGGTGGTGCCCCAGCATGGTCACAGTCCAATGACTGAAACAGATAAACAATTACCAATCACTCTTACAAGAATTAATTAACGTAACGGAAATTCAAAAGTATGGTGATAGTCATGAATCTACATGGAAAAATATCATATGTGTATGTCTGCATTGAACTCACCTTTAGGAAGCATACAACCACCACGCAATGGCTGATACGCAAAACAAAAAAAATGAAAAAAAGAAAATCAAGAAAGCAACTTAGAGGGGATTATTTCCATAACACCTGAATTCAAACTTTAGTAGATCTCCCTGGTCGTAGC
>NC_142937.1:79229524-79232024 GCF_046866305.1 Octopus bimaculoides | reverse complement strand
ACTATCAGCTTATTGAATTAGCTGAGTATTCCACAGATATGAAAATCCTTAGCATCAAACTTTGGGATTGAAAGCTTCACCAATCACTGGACTGGATGCCAGTGTATAGTGCTAAAGATTCTGCCATCTCTGTCCAGAATAAGAACCCAGTACTGTAACACCTTTTAAGGTTCAAAGACCCACGATTTTCAACACATTTCCAAAAGGCCTCACAGATCTATGAGGAGTAGATGTGGAAGTGTTCAAACAACAATTGAACAAATTTTTTCTCTAATAATATACTAAATAAACCAACATCACAGCAAGAAACGTAAAGAAGGGCAGCTCTGTTCATCTCATTACTTCAGCAAGACCTATTCCAGAGAATGGAGCAGAAATTCAGTCTAAAATCAACAAGCATTCATGCTAATGGTGGTGACCCAGGATGGCCACTATCTCTGGCTAAAACTGATAATAGAATAATAGAATAATGACATTGTATTATAAGCGTGGATCTTTGAATTACAGATTCAATCTATCCACCAAGTTTCTTTCTAGTTTCCAGTTACCCACTCTCAATTATAAGTCTTGGATCAACTTTAAGCTATGGTAAAAGACACTTGCCTAAGATGTCGCACACGAGATAATGGGTGGGTGGCTGGGTCAAATCCAGGGCCTCATTATTAAGAAGCCCATCTCTTACCTATTCTGGCATACTGCATCCACAGAATCACACACACACATACACACATCTTATTCCTCATATGCACATACAATTATGCACACATACACTCACTGTGTCTGTCCGTCTGTCTGTCCGCCTGTCTGTCCGTGTGTCTGTCCGTCTGTCTGTCCGTCTGTCTGTCCGTCCGTCTGTCCGTCCGTCTGTCCGTCCGCCTGTCCGTCTGTCTGTCTGTCTGTCTGTCTGTCTGTCTGTCTGTCTGTCTGTCTGTCTGTCTCTCGCACACACACATATCCACACACAGAGTAAAATAGTACAAAGGTAGTGATAAAAAAAGTTCAGTTTTGTAATATGGTATGTTGAAGTGTTGTTACTGTTTAGTCTCAAGAATCACTGATCAAGCAGACATATAAACAGCAGTATTCCAACTGTGACCATCCCATTTTCTTTTCTTTTTTTTTATAGAATTTGTGTACTCTGGTCTACATTATTTCATGTTTTCACTTTACAATGTGACTAAAGAAAGATTGGTTGCTATTTCTAGCAGGTTCAGCAACCACATAGAGGCTCTCCCTTATTAGTTTGTGTTGTGTAGGGTCATTGCATTTCTTCATAAGCCTGATCAGACAGATTTGTCATCAAAGTAATTCCTGGCCATGACCATCCTGTATTTTTCATAGGAATGTCTTCACACGACCATATCAAAAATACTTTTTTTTCATCTAAGACAGTAGGCTATAATTTGAGCAGTATTTGGTTGCTATTTCTAGCATATTGGGCGTCTCTGTAAAGCAGGTATAGGTAACCATTTTTGAACCGCAGGCCACATGAGAGATGACTCAGCACCAGGTGGGCTCCACCACTAAAAAATATTCAAGATAAGTTTTCATTAGGCATACCATTCAGGAAGTTCCACAGGTTACAGTCTGTCTTGATTAGTGCAAAGGCTTCCTTATTGCTTTTGTATGCAGCTTGGTGTTGTCATTGATGTTGTTATTTAGCATCAGGTCAATTCTAATGGATGATCATAGGCTTATGGTTATAAGCATTCCACATGTGACCATCCTGTCTTTCTATAGAGCAGTGGTTCTCAACGAATTTTTGTCTATGGATCTCTTTGATCATAAGCATTCCAAATATGACCCTGATCATAGGCATTCCACATGTGACCCTCCTATCTTTCTTTAGAGGAGTGGTTCTCGACCATTTTTTGCCTATGGATCCCTTAGGTTCTTATTTTACTTGGGCAGATCCTCCTAGCCATTAGGAAATCTTATATTTTTAGAATTAAGTATCATTAGGAATTGTATTAAAAAAATTAGTTAAAATATTTTGCATATTGTCGAAGTATAACCAATTTATTGCACATTAATTTTAACAACAAAATCTTAAACAGACTTCCAAAGGCTAAATGGACCTCCCACCACACTCCAAAGGTCATATGGACCCTGTATGAGAACCACTACTTTAGAAGGAAGAAATATGAAGGATTGCTTTCTCCAAAGTACTAAGATAGTGCGATGTGACTTGAAATAAATTTAGCTGCTATTTCTAGCATGTCAAAAATGAGTACAGGTTTCATCATTGTTCCATGCAGTGTGAGGTAGTATGGGTGTGGCACTGCATGATGTAACAAGGGGTAGTACAACGTGGTGTGGTTTCGTACAGATAAGTAAATAGCAAAAATGGTGTTTTTCAACTTATTGATCACCAAAACATACTTTTATTCACAATGTGACAGTGGTGGTTGGGGAAACTAATTCTACTAATACTACTACTAGTACTACTGATACTAGTATTACTACAGCATATCATACTTCTTAGGTGAACTCTATGTGA
>NC_142937.1:79217024-79224524 GCF_046866305.1 Octopus bimaculoides | reverse complement strand
GTGTAACAATATCTGATAGCCTGGTCAGTCACGTGACGTGATAAACAGATATACTGTATCCAGTCTGCCCTATCCTTTACTTAGGTAGTAGGGTATACTTTGAGGAAGAAATAGTTGCTAATTCTTACTGGTCAAATATCTGCATGTAGATGTCTATTCATTGGCTTGACTCCATTGTTGTTGTGGTCATGCTTGTTGTTGTGGTTTAACTTCCAGTTCAACCCTGATGAAGTAGACTTATGAATGAAATTTTACTGAATCAGCTGCAGCTATCTCATCCACACCTAGAACTACATTTTGTAATGTAACCTTCCTTTTTTAAGGACAGTAAAGTGTAATTTGATGGATTTAGGTTGCTATTTCATGTATGAGTCCTTATTCAGTATCAATGCCCTATTCCATGAGTAAGGGACCACGTTCCATTCATATGTTTCATTTTTCCTTTTATTTTTCTTTTGGCATGGTTTCCACAGCTTGGTACCCTTCCCTTTGCCAACCACTTCATAAAATGTAGTGGGTGTTTTCACATGTAACCAGCACTAGTGAGGTCACTGAGTATGTAGACCTCATTTCAAGTAAGTTGAAAGACCATGTGATATACAATAGTGGAGACTATTCTTCCTCCCATTTCATCAGTTCTGACAATTTCCTCATTTATAGTTATCAGGGTAGGGTGAAGCGTTCCAGCCCTGTAGGGTAATTCACCTGAGAGAATGCCACTCCAGTGTAAAACCTACAACTTTCTGGTCACCACAACTGTCAGCTGTCTTAGCGTTCTGATCCACTGTGCTCAGACCTCCAAGCCTGAAGAACAGGATTGGGTCACACAGACTGACTCTCACTTTAAAACTGCTCATTGCAGACAAAGAAAATCCATGCAGCAATGTGGAAGTAATGAAAATCATAGGTACTGGATGGTACTGGCAGTTGCAGCTTCAAATTTGTAGGTGGCTGCTCTTCTTCATGATCCTCAGACACAAAGAACTGACATTGATTATCATTATTTATACATAGTTTACAGTGACAATGCATGGCCTAGTTGTTGCTGTTTTGGACTCACGATCTTATGGCCATAGGTTCAATTTCTGAACCAGGCAGCACTGTTTGTCCTTGAGCAAGGTACTTTATTTCACATTACTTTAATATCTTCAGCTGAAATTGAGTACCACCTGACTACTGGTAGAATTCTCAATCCCTCTATCGTTCCATCTGTCACATCCTTGATGTTATGTTGGGTCCAAGCTGGGAGGGATAAGAGGTGTCTATGCTTGCTTGCAACTACATAAACACCTAAACCATTTAGTGAAAGTATGATACATGCTACCAGCTGAAACTCAATTGCAAATGATGGCTACGGTTGGTTGGTTTATTGCTGGATTTAGTGTAGCAGACCCAAAGACTTAGCTACATTTATTATCAGTGCAACTTTGAGTGGTGGTGGTCAGTAGGAGTTGTGAGGAATACCTCCATCCTGTTACTCTCTGAGTAAGACAACTGTGTCTTCATTTATCGAGAGATAAATTGTGTCATGATGTTGTCATTGAATTGGATCTCTTTAATCTAGTTAGTCTTTCATCTAATTAGTAAAGGACCATGACTCAAGAGATTATTATTGTTGCTGATCAGATCTACCTATTTTTTTTTTATTGTGGTACAGAGTGGGTGATAATGCAGGTAAAGTAAGGTAAAGTTTACCTTATTGAGTCATACTGACTTATAAAGGCCAGTTTCCTGGATTCATATTGTATGAATTCCCCACCTGGACAGGACACCAGTCCGTCACAGGGTTACTCATTTTTGATAAAGAAGATTATCTTGATGAAATAAAGCAGACACTGAGCCTTGTTGCAGTTACTGCATCGTGTTTCTTGAAAAAAAGAAACTGTGTTATTCATTGGTGAAACGTACATTTGTATCATAATGTGGTCATATTTCATGTTTCTTTCAACAATCCTTAGCTAACTTAATCTTTTATATCAAAGATTTAGACTATTATATAAGAGACTTTTATAATAGTTTTCTGTTATAATTTTATGCATATCCAGGGTGCTTTATAAAAATATAAATTCACCCCTGTGCTTTATTTTCATTGACTTCCAGAAAGATCAAAGGCAAACTTGGAGATATTTGAGCTTAATGCAATGGGTCAAAACTAGATTCTGCTGAAAGGCCTTTTTGTTCAATACTCAAGTATCATCCATCAACGAACAAACGTCTATGATAACATCAAGAAGGCCGATACCAATGAATTACAGTATTTTCCTCAAAGACACAGGCAGCCTTAAGCTTACCTTATCTATATTTTTGAGAGTGAGAAAAGTAACAAGGAGAGAGAATGAAGAATAGAGAAAGAGAGAGAGAGAGAGAGAGAGAGAGAGAGAGAGAGATAGAGAGAGAGAGAGAGAGAGAGAGAGAGAGAGAGATTGAGAGAAAGAGCTGTGTGGTTAGACTTATAGCTGACCAAGTCAGTAGAGCATTGAGCTCTGGCTGAATGTTCAATGGCTTGTGTCCTGTCACTGGCACTGAACTGTGTCAATAGCTAAGACTTATACTGTTCTAGTCCACCATGCTGTAAAATGATATCATGTACAAGTACAGCTGTTCTTACTGCAAACAGTGACACCACTGAGTAGTGAGTACATTAAGTCTCAGTCTTGCCTCTGATAGTTCTGAGCCATTATAGTCCATGTTGGTCTGTTGGAGCGATAAGGACTGATAACTTGCAAAGTAACTTTATAATGAAGAAGAGTTGCACAGCAGTGATCTCACTCTCTTATCCGTGACCATCTTCAATCCAGTAGTAAAGACTAGGTCAAGATGACTGGGGCAGAAACAGATGCAGGTAAAAGTTAAATTCTTGAATCATGCCAGCTCATAAGGGCCAGTTGCCCAGTTTCATGGTGTAGGAATTCTCCACCTGGATGGAACACCAATTCATCGCAGGATTACTCATTTTTGCCAGCTGAGTGGACTGGAGCAATGTGAAATGAAGTGTTTTGTTCAAGAACACAACACGTTGCCCAGTCCAGGAACTGAAACCACAATCTTATGATCATGAGTCCAACACCCTAACCACTAAGCCAAGTACCTCCACACTGATGCAGGAGATGAGACCAAAATGCCTTACTTGTCTCATCTTGCTCTCAATACTCCTCAATGCATTGCTGCAGCTACCTTCCCTTCCATTGAACCATGCAAGTTTCTTCCACAGTGTTTGCCAGATTTGCTTTTCACATGCATAGGTAGATAAGCCATAATATGCAAATTAGCCCATAGTTGGGACCCTGGCAGAATTTACTACTTCAGGTTAGAGCAGATCTTGAAACAAGACTGGTTAAGGGCTGGTTCCACACTTCTCAAAACTCTGGAACTCCCAAGCCAGGGTTCCACTACTGGATTCAGTTTAAAGTCCTACTCAGAATGACTATCATAGTTGAGCATACATCACAGATATATTTTGAAGTATTCCTGCCATGTCATTATTGTAAGTAAATGATCCCAATGTGAATGATGGGAACGACATGTATTCTCATTGTTGCTGTTGGCCATGTTTCACAAAGTGTGACTGAAGAGAGACAGCCTTGCAATGTGATGACAATAATCGCATAAGATGGAAACAAAGAGACAAAACTGAATGACAGAAGCAAATTAGCAAATTAAAATATAATAAATTCAACTGAATTGGAATATAATTAAAATTGAAATTAAAATTAAAATTAAATGCACTTTGAAATTAGATTGAAAACTTTAGCAAATTTAAATATAAAATAAATTCAATTCAAATACAATTCAAATTAAATTAAAATGCAGTTTAAATGAAATTAAAAATGAAAATGCAATTTATTTAAACTAAATGGAAAGACGATTAAAAGTTAACTGAAACTGAAAACACAATTCAAAGAACAATGAAATATAATTTTGAGTAAATCAAAACACAATTTAACATACATTGAAATATAATTTAAAGTAAATTAAAATGCAATTTGAAATTATTTAAAATACAATTTAAAGCAAATTAAAATATAATACAAAGTATATTGAAATACATTTTAAAGCAAGTTAAAATACAAAGTAAATACTGTTGACATAATGTTCAAGCAAAGTAAAAGGCAATGTAAATGATATTTGAAAGTTCAAAATTTAAAGCAAAAGGAAAATCTTTTAAAATTCTAGTCTAATCTACTTTAAAAATAGAGTACATTAGAGTTTAAATAAAATCAAAATATTAATCTTAAAAGAATTATGTGTCCTTTCTTCTACAATTCACACCCACTTTTGATTGGGTTTTATTGAATCCATTATTTTTAGAGTTATTTATCTGTTACTATCTGTAACTGAACACTCAGCTTTGATGTTGGTGGGGAACCTGTTTGTCAGTCAGTCAGACTGAAGCAAAATAGAGTTAAGTTTCTTACTTGGAAACATAAAACAATGGCTGTAAAAGTAAATATTTAACACACAACCTTGAACTCTAAAGTTTAACATATTATTCTTAATCTCACATTCATTGTAAAAATTGAAAAAAGAAGAAATATAAACATTTAAATTATGCAAAAAAAGAAAATTGAATCAAAATACATTAAAAAAATGAAATCATATAAATATCTGTCTTATTGATTTCTCCAAAATATAGCATCTTAAGGATCAATCATATATTTTCTTCAAAATCTGAACCAATGTTGCTATGAACTTCATGTGACTTGCAGAGATTAAAATATGAAGCTCTCATCAGTAACACATAATAATCCATGCAAGGAGTTGATCTTTAACCCTTACTAATTCCGGCTTTCTTGAATCACTTCATAAAAGTTCCCTTGGCTAGCTTGCTTCCCAACCACATGGTTCTGGGTTCAGCCCCATTGCACAGGACCTTGGGTAATTGTCTTCTATTAAAGCCTCGTGAGTGGATTTGGTAGCTAGAAACTTAAGAAAGCCTGTTGTATATATTATATATATCTATGTGTGTTTGTGTGTGTGTCCCTAAATGTGTTATAACGTAAGGTTGAACATATTTATGAGTTCAAGGTTTATGGTGAGTACACATACTGATATTGCATGATTGCATTCATAAATAATCTTATTAGACTTTGATACTAAATCCATGGTTTCTAGTTTTGGAGATTCTGTGGCATATCTCCGTTTCACCTATTCTACCTCTGTTTATTCTCTCTACGTTATAGAAATCCTCCTCCCTTTCCCTACTTTGCATTTCTTCTGTTCCTCCCTCATACGCTGCTTATATCCTCCTACCCCTACTTTTTGCACTTATTCCCCCTCCTCTCTCCCTTCAACCTTTGAATCTCTCACCCTACAATATCAACTGCTTTTGCTAATTTTCTCTTGATGAAGGGAGCCAGTCTTATAATAATATCACTATAGGCGCAGGAGTGGCTGTGTGGTAAGTAGCTTGCTTACCAACTACATGGTTCCGAGTTCAGTCCCGCTGTGTGGCACCTTGGGTAAGTGTCTTCTACTATAGCCTCGGGCCGACCAAAGCCTTGTGAGTGGATTTGGTAGACGGAAACTGAAAGAAGCCCGTCGTATATATGTATATGTATATATATATATATATATGTGTGTTGTTCGTGTGTCTGTGTTTGTCCCCCCAACATCGCTTGACAACCGATGCTGGTGTGTTTACGTCCCCGTAACTTAGCGGTTTGACAAAAGAGACCGATAGAATAAGTACTAGGCTTACAAAGAATAAGTCCTGGGGTCGATTTACTTCACTAAAGGCGGTGCTCCAGCATGGCCACAGTCAAATGACTGAAACAAGTAAAAGAGTAAAGAGAGTATGTGACTATTTACTGGTTGCATAGCCAAGATTTTTTGTATCTTCCATCTGCAAATTATGAAGATTATGATTAATATGTAATTCTGAGCTTCCTGAACCAGATATTGAGTTAAGAAATTATGTATTCTCTTACTATTTTTGTGCCTTATGTGAATAGATTTGTGTGTATATGTATGTATGTATGTATGTATGTATGTATGTATGTATGTATTTATGTATGTATCTACCTATCTATCTATCTATCTATCTATCTATATATGCACATGCGTACTTATATTTATGAACATATGTGTATATATGTATATATATATATATATGTGTGTGTGTGTGTGTGTGTGTGTGTGTGTGTGTGTGTGTGTATGTGTATATATATATATCTATCTATATATATGTATATATATATTTGTGTGTGTGTGTATATATATATATATATATATATATATATATATATATATATATATGTATACATATATATATATATATGGGGTGGTTGGTGTTAGGAAGGGCATCCAGCTGTAAAAGACCATACCAAAACGGATGCTGAAGCCAGGTGCAATCTTCTGCTTAGTCAGCTGTTGTCAAACCATCCAACCCATGCCAGCATAAAAAGTGGATGCTAAATGATGATGATGATGAAGACAATGATATACATATATATATATATATATATATATATATATGGGAGAATATACAAAAAATAACAACAGACGAGGACAGGTGGTGTAAATAACAAAAGTATATATTAGTATGACGCTCGGGAATACGGAAAGTCTTTGACGTTTCGAGTTACGCTCTTCAACAGAAAGAATACGGAGACAAGGAGAAAAACACGGAGAAAAAAAATTGAATAGTGTTCAGTCAACGGTCAATATATATATATATATATATATAGAAGGAGAGAGAGACTCTCTCTCTCTCACACACACACACACATATATTCTGCTGCCTTATATCTGCTGTTTTTTTACATGCAATTGTTCTCTGTATAAGAGAAATTTCCATGCAGTTTCTATACAATTTCACCCATTTTTTTTATCACCATATTCTTTCATTCACTCTATCCATTCATGACTTTGATCAGAGCTATTTCATGTATCTTCACTTCTGACCCAAATGGTTATGAGGGTGCAATTACATTTTTTTTTTATGTCTCTCTCTAAATATTTATGCCATGTTAAATATGCAAATTGCTTTCTATTATTTGATCGTATAATGAACTGTTGTTCTCAATTTCTACAGATAGGAGGTTTTTAATAATCTTAGACTCAGCCCAGTTTGAGTCAGAGATTAGCTATTCAGCTAAGTCTTGATTTGTATTTTACATAATTTTGAAACTCAGTGCTGTTTAGCTGATGTTTTTTCAAATTTGGCAGACGTTTTTCTTAATCCTTTTATGGCCATATTTCTAATGAATCATTTCAATTAATTTGGCAAATAATCAAGAATTTTAGAGAATTTAGAAAGAATAACTATCTGAACAAAGGGTTCTTGCATAACGTTATGATGGAAGTTTTACTTTCGGTATTTTGTATCTTTAGGTATTTGTTTCACTCATTGGACTATGATCATGCTGGGGCACTACTTATTTTTTTAAAGTCTGGTGTTTGTTCTATTGGTTTCTTTTTCTCAACTACTAAGTTATGGGGATGTAAAAAGACCAACACCAGTTGTCAAGTGATGGTGAGGAGACACACACCACACATACA
>NC_142937.1:79192024-79212024 GCF_046866305.1 Octopus bimaculoides | reverse complement strand
AACAACAGAGACATAGACATATAAATACATACATAATATATATATATACAAACAAATCTGTATGCATGCATAGATGTATAAGCTTTGTAAGACATTCTTAAGATTTGGGATTTGAGTCCTCTGGAAAGAAAATGTATGTGCTGTGATGTATGCGCATTCAGAATGCACATGTAAAAATGCACACATACACTAACATATGCATGTACACACAGACACAGACACATATTCATACTTATATATATATGTATATATATATATATATATATATATATATATATATATATATATATATATATATATATGAGCCTGGTGTTGCCATCCGGTTTCACCAGTCCTCAGTCAAATCGTCCAACCCATGCTAGCATGGAAAGCGGACGTTAAACGATGATGATGATGATGATGATGATATATATATATATACACATACATACATACATACATATATACATATATACATACATGTTTTAAATCTCTGAGCGAGAGAAATACAGTAACTCCTGAATAGTAATGTTTATATGTCAACATAACATGGCAGTCCTATAAAGGACGATGTTACTGTTGTTTTAGCCCAGGAAAACACCTTTTCCAGCTGGTTATTGTCGCACAGTTTATGTCCATATAAAAAGCATAGCTGCCATCTCTAGCCTTACGTGATACTCACAGACTTAGTATTTGTGAGTGAAGATAGCTTTTGTCACTAGCTGGTGATTGTCTCACACTGAGGACAGATAACATCCAGAAACCTAGGTCTGTGAGTATCACATAAGGCTAGAGATGGGAGCGGTGACCTCCTTTGCAAATACCATATATGGATACAAACTGTGTCGATAGCTAGTTAGAAAAGATATTTTCTTGGGGTTAAAACAACAGTAACATCGTCCTTTATAGGACTGCCACTTTATGTTGGCGTATAAACATTACTATATAAGCATATACTCATACTTTAAAGAGACATTTAGATACATTAACATGATGCAAGTACATTCACATATGCACAAATACCTAAATGTAATCATATATATATATATATATATATATATGCAATGTAGGCACTTCAGCTCCCTTAGTCACACATATAGTCATGTATGTGTGTATATGTGTATGTTCTTGTGTTTGTGTTTGTTTTCTCACCCACTGGTTGACAACCAGTGTTTGTTGTTTGTTTATGTCTTTGTAGCTTAACAGTTTGGCAAAAGAGACCAATAGAATTAGTACTGGGCTTAAAAGAAAACGAGTACTTGAGTCGATCTTCAATGTGATGCTCCAGCATGGCCACCATCCAATGACTGAAACATGTAGAAGATAAAAGATATATATATATATATATATATAAACATACATAACATCCTTTTCCATGCTTGCATGGATTGGACAGAATTTGCTGAGACAGATTTTTTTTTTTACAGTCAGGTGCCTTTGCTGTCACTAATCCTCACCTATTTTCAAGTAAGGCGATACTCTCTGTGACCAGACATCTTTTCACATGAAGCCAAAGCAAGGAGGTAGTAACACGCACACACACACCCACACACACACACACACACACACACACACACACACACACACACACACGCACACACACACACACACACACACAAATAAAGGGTAAAGGGTAAAGAACCCCTTTGGTCATGAATAACCATAGAATTGCACCTAGAAAGTTCCCCTCAAAGGCATAATTCTGGGTAAGGTTGTTTATGGAAGATCAACAGTGACCCATGCATATCAACCTCCCCTCTTCCTGCAACCGATGTTACCCAAGGGAAATGCAAAGGCCGATACAGCTTGGCACCAGCGACATTGCAATTCATTTCTGCAGCTGAGTGTCTTTCTCAAGAACACAACACACACAGTCTGGTCCAGGAATCGAATTCATTATCTCATGGTTGTGAGCCTGATGTTCTAACCACTGAGCTATGAACCTTCACACACACACACACACACACACACACACACACATGCATAGACATATACACAGAGATACATAATGAGTTTCTTTTAGTTTTCAATTACAAAAATCCACTCACAAGGCTTTGCTCAGCCTGGAGCAAAGATACCATGCAGTAGGACTGAATCCAAGACCATGTTGTTGGGAAGCAAGCTTCTTACCACACAGCTATGCATGCACCTACAAAATCAGTCTTGCTGGTATAATGAGATTATTCCACTTTCATTTAATGAATTCTACCCACTAAAACTTCTGCAAGCCCCGTTAAAAGCAAACGAATATCTTCTTTGGATAAATGCTAAGGGACACCATTTTGGAGAAGAATGTAGTAATCAAGCAGGGAAAGTCATCTGAAATCTAATATATGGATTGCTACTATATACATCATAATATGACAAGAAACAGTGATTCAAATATTGCAGGCTGCAAAGCTATCAAGAGAAATTTCAAGCGAATTTTGTATTGAATTAGCAGCATGCATCCATTGAGAAAGGACACCAGATAGGCATGAAACATTTTTTATTGAACTAAATATGCACCCAGTAACCTTTCTGAAACAGCTGTAGTGTTTCACTGCTTCTTCCATTTATTTCATTTATACAACTATATATGTAGGCACACTCATTGCTCTCTGGATCTCTGGAGCAGTGATTCCCAATGTGGGGTATATGCCCCACTGTTGAGGCCTGGGAAAATTGTGTTGGGGCATGGGATCCAAATTTTTTTGAGGGGGAGTGTGTGTGGGAGGGATGGAATTATGAAAATCTATGTTTCACAGCAAATATGCTAAACCTATACTCAGCCAAGCCAAACCATTCTCTCCAGCTAAGCATACTGTATGAAGACCTTTTACTACAGTATAGTACTATTCTAATGCCTTAGTGTGGATATTTTGTAAAGGAAAGTATACTATTATGAAACATTAAATATAAAGTTGTTTTTTTTCCAACTGCTCTGGGGCAATATTATTCAACAGGCTGCATAGCTTGGATATCAGGAATCCTCTCCGAAATGAGATGTTACTTCCTTGCATTGAGAAGTCACAGCTCTGACATTATGGACATGTGATTAGAATGTCACAGGAATGAATGGTAAGAATCAAGCCAAGCCATCTATAGGAGATTTAGGGGTAGACCAAGGTTGAGATGGTTAGATAACATCCATAGTCTCAGTAAGTCATATGGAGGAACTCAGCTGGAAAGTTTAATGACAGTTGCTTCTGATTGGACCCTTATGTAGGAAGTGTCTGAAGACTCTATCCCCACAATTCTTCCAGGAATACTGAGTAACAAATATGGATGGAAAAGCAATTTGGGAAATGTTATAGACATGGGATCTCTACAAATGCTTATCATAGATGGTAAAACCTAGCATCTGTAAAGGTATGAAGAGTTTTAGTCACATATTGTTCGAAGCACCATCTGAACATGGCTGATGCCAGCGCCACTTGACTGGCTTCTGTGTCAGTGGCATGTAAAAAGCACCCACTACACCCTCAGAGTGGTTGGCGTTAGGAAAGGCATCCAGCTGTAGAAACATTGCCAGAGCAGATTGGAGCCTGGTGCGGCCTCCTAGCTTGCCAGTCCCCAGTCAAACCGTCCAACCCATGCCAGCATGGAAAACGGACGTTAAACGATGATAATAATGATGATGATGATGAGGATGATGATTGTTCATAAGAAAGAACATGGAAAGGATGAGGGGTTATTTGTGTATTCTGATTTGTGTGGTAACTGCAGTTTGGTACTGTTGTCATCCTTACTGGAGAATGTTTCTAAGACTTCATGAGATAACAAACATCCTTTTTGATCATCAACACATCACCACAACATTTTGAACCAATGCTATCTACTAAACAGACTAGGGAACTTCTACATGGTCACTCAGTCTGCTAGAAAGAGTAGCTACATTTTCTTCAAATCACACTAACAAATTTTACAGTGTGGTCCTAGATGTACAAATGGATAGAATGATCATAGACCAAAGGAGAGTTTGAGAAAGAGCTTGATTTTTCAGCTCAGATGCCATGACAAGTCAACGATCTAACATCATGAGAGATCTTGTTGCACATCTGATAAATGAGAAGAGAGGGAGGTAGAGAGTAGTATTGTTGCTTTGGTTGTACGCAACAAGGAAATGAGGTGAAAGAATGATACGATGCAGGCAATGGTTGGAGGTGAAGGTTGACAGAGGATGAATATGAGAAGGTCAGTGAGTAAGAAGAATGAAAGGGGATGGCTAGGGCATCTGGAATCAGAGAGGTAAAGTAGGAGCCAATGATATTTCATTATGCTACTTATAGTAATGAATGCTTTTGATTATAGATTTGCTAAATTAGGATTGACCTAGGACAAGACAATAACAAGAGCAACAACAACAATAAAATAGATATATTGATTACACACATAAAACTGCTACAAATTCATTGGTTCAGCCACAATAATGGCTCACCATTAGTTGAACTATCTGCTCCTAGAATTAGTGAATAAATGGCTGAATATTACACAGACATTTATACCCCTTAACATAATTCTCAGACAGAACCAGGCCGTATCTTTAAACTACAGTTATCATTTACTCCAGTGGCTCTCAATGGGGTCCACATGACCCTTGGTGGGGTCCATATATGATTTTGTTGCTAAAGTTTATGAGCAATAAATTAGTTATTTTTCTACAATATATAAAAATTTTGACCATTTTTAATAAAATTCCCGTTTATTGTCATTCCTTAAGGTCTGTTTTCCTTCCTGGAATGGGTTGAATGGTTTGACCAGAGCTGGTAAGCCAGAGAACTATGCCAGGTTCCAGTCTGATTTGGCCTGGCTGCTATAGCTGGATACCCTCCCTAACACCAACCACTTTAAAGTGTGTGCTGGGTGATTTTAGTGATGTTGGCGTGAGTACTGTTAAGTGGCACTGGTACAAGTATTTAATTATAAGAATCTAATGGGAAATTTTTCAAACATCAAATGGTTTTGAGGGTCCACCCATGTAAAACAGAAATCGAAGGGGATCCATGGGTAAGAAATGGTTGAGAAGCACTGATCAACTCAATTTCAGCCAAGCAGGTTGTTTTGTGTTAGTCTGGAGCTAAGGTAAAAGAGACTTGTCCAGATATCATGCAATAAGACTAAACCCAGAATCTTGTGATAGTCGATTAAATGCACCTCGTCTATGTTGCAAAATGATTTGTAGCAGGAATGATGGACAAGTCAATGAAAATATCTTATTGCATATACAGGGTTGATGTAAGATTAAAATGACTGGCTGTGGCATGCCAGCTGTCCTATGTATGAGTATTGTAGTTCACTTGAATCATTGCTATATTGAAAAAGGTAAAAAGAGAGTAAATAGAAAGCTTCTGACAATGCAGAAAGTTAGTTTAATAAAACCTTTATATTTCAGGGGCAAAGGCCCATCTTCAGAAGAAAAACAGTCTGGGAAATGTCCAGGTATGTAGGTTCTGTTAACTCTTTCAAATTTCCTACACAACTGGACGTTTCCCAGACATTTTCTTCACAAGATGGGCCTTTGTGCCGGAAATATAATGGTTTTATAAAACTTTCCACATTGTCAGAAGCATTCTACTTTCTCGCTTTTTACTTTCGTATATAAATATTTTGTTATGAATGAAAAATTATATTCAGATAATTTCTCATTCATGTGATGCAGATTTGAACACTGCTCTCTGGTTTTGCAAAATAAATGAAAAATTAATTCATTGTGACTGTTTAAAGTGTAGGCGGAATGATTTTGACATGTGGAGGTGCAATGCCCCAGTGGTTAGGGCAGCGGACTCGTGGTCATAAGATCACGGTTTCAATTCCCAGATCGGGCGTTGTGAGTGTTTATTGAGTGAAAACACCTAAAGCTCCACGAGGCTCCGGCAGAGGATGGTGGCGAACCCTGCTGTACTCTTTCACCACAACTTTCTCTCACTCTTACTTCCTGTTTCTGTTGTGCCTGTAATTCAAAGGGTCAGCCTTGTCATGCTGAATATCCCCGAGAACTACGTTAAGGATACACATGTCTGTGGAGTGCTCAGCCACTTGCACGTTAATTTCACGAGCAAGCTGTTCCGTTGAGCGGATCAACTGGAACCCTCGACGTCGTAAGCGACAGAGTGCCAACAACAACAATGATTTTGACATGCTTTTTACTGTGTGGGCAAAATATAAATACTAGTATTGAACACATGGCAATTGAATCTGTACTGTTAGCTAATGTGTGGTGTTGATAAGTGAGGTGGTTGGTTTGGAGTCTGCTGGAAGTTGATGCAATGGAAGTCAACATGAGTGGTTTATGTGAATATTGGTTGAGGTTGGTGCCATGCAGTTGAAGTTGAGCAGTTCGTGCTGAACAGTAATTGGTGTCAGAAGTGGGACATGTATTGTGTTGGCGAATGCCAGTGGTTAATATCAACAGTAGTGTCTTTGCTGCGAGGAGAATGGTTATAAGTTAGTTTGATGCAATGGTGAATGTCTGTAGTTAATGTGAACAGTGGTGTCTTTGTAAAGTGGAAGGTATTAAACTTGCTGTGAAAATAGTCAGTGTGAACTTGGCCATGTAAAGAATGCAGAATAGTTACTGGACTAATGTAAATTCAGGAGTAACAACAGAGTCCAGTTGAAAAAATAAAGAGATAAAAAAAAAGAATCATTAGATTGGTGAATAAAAGTAGAGCTCACCAAAAGTCTACACATTTCAAAGGCGAATGAAAGAACTCTAAAAAATCTCTAAAGAACTGCCTGTTTATTCCATAAATATTTATTCACCTCTTAATTAAAGTTCTATTTTGGTTGCACTCAACGGTTTTGCATGTTATGGTCAACTCTTCTGACTTCTTTCACTAGCACTTCTTCTCTAAGCAAGTTAGCTTCCCTGAGGTCTCCTGAGCTACTAACATGGACTATTGGAGCCTGTTGGTGGTATCAGGAGGTGGCGTGGGGTACAACAATATATCAATATATATATCAATATATATATATATATATATATATATATATATATATATATATATATATATATATATATACATACACACACATACACATGATTACTTAAGACTAGATACTTTAAGACCTTTGTAACGAGTAAGCAAAAGTAGAAAATTAAGCATGTGTATTCTGTGCATTTTTTAAATTCCTCAATTTCAAATTCAAACTTATAATCCCACCAGATGTTATGAAAAAGTGATTATCTCCCTTGTACTATTTAACTGCTAGTGTACTCCACTTTTACATATCATCTTTATATACATACGTACATACACGCATGCATACATGCAGTGATTGATTCTTTCTGAAGAAGAACATATCCTTGAAATGTAAGACTTCATATTTCACCTGAGCATAAACATAATATATACCATTTGTTCATTTCCTACCCCTCGTCTTCATGTTTTCTTAAACATTTTTGTAGCATATATATAGCATGGTAAGAAGCTTGGTTTCCAACTACATGATTCCTGGTTCAGTCACACAGCATTGCACCTTGGGCAAGTGTCTTCTACTAAAGCCCTGAGCCAACCAAAGCCTTATGAGGGGATTTAGTAAACAGAAACTGAAAGAAGCCTGTTGTTTATACACACACACACATCTATGTGTGTGTGCCTTTGTGTCTGTGTTTGTCCCCCATCCCATCACTGCTGGCTCACTGGTGTTAGTGTGTTTACGTCCCTGTAACTTTGAAGTTTGGCACAAAGTACCGATAGAATAAGTACCAGGCTTTAAAAAGAAATAAATACTGGAGTCAATTCATTCGACTAAAAACTCTTCAAGGCAGTGCTCCAGCATGGCCACAGTCAAATGACTGAAACAAGTAAAAGAACAAAAGAATAAAAGATATATTATATATATATATATATATATATATATATATATATATATAGATATATATATATATATATATATATATATATTGTTTTGCTGACCTAGCAGAGGTAAGATGTTATTATTGTTCACTGGAATTTTTTCCTATCATGCTCTCTCTCTCCCTCACTCCTCCTCTCTTGCTCATGTGGCTCCCACGTGACATTCGGCCATCTTTCTTTCTTCTCCTAACTTCTGTTTCTTTCTTTCTCTCCGTTGTAGCTTGAACATGGAAGACATATTCTTGTCTGTCTCCTGTCCAAGCTTGATTTACGTGTTTGCCACCACAACCTCATTTAGGCTTAGCAGCCCTTCCTGTTTTTTTGCACTGTCCTGTTTGTGTTACCAATTTTGACCCTCCGCAAAATCCCAAATTTTATTTTTAATTTGCTTTGTGGGAGCAAATGTTTTATCGAAAGCGTATATTGTTGTTAAATGCTCAAAATATGAGAGTAGAAAAACAGCCAACAACTGATGAAGGGTCGTTCCTTATATTGTTTGTCTTGTTTTCCAATTGTGTCTTTTGTTGTTCGAAAAATTAGTTCCTATTCCGTGTACCCGTACTTCATATTTTTTTGTTGTACACGTTTTAAGATGTCTTGTGCTCACATATGCATTTATTTATGTATAGATGTATGTACATATATGCATGTATATGCATATATATATATATATATATATATATATATATATATATCTGAGTGGTTGGCGTTAGGAAGGGCATCCAGCTGTAGAAACTCTGCCAAATTAGATTGGAGCCTGGTGTAGCCATCCAGTTGCACCAGTCCTCAGTCAAATCGTCCAACCCATGCTAGCATGGAAAGCGGACGTTAAACGATGATGATGATGATAATGATGATATATATACTTTATTTAAAAGCAGCAGAAATATAACAAAAGACTGTTACTCTGAGTTTCACGTTCCCGTTCATCGGACAGTTTTGTTAGAAATGGGGAAAAACTGTCCGATGAACGGGAACGTGAAACTCAGAGTAAGATTCTTTTCTTATATTTCTGCTGCTTTTAAATAAAGCATATTACTCTACCTCTGGTATTTGAGTACTCTTTTTTCCACCTTGTTGCACATTTCATGTGCTTACTCCCGGTATATATATATATATATATATATATATATATATTATTTATATCATTATATACATATATGGCTGGCTTCTTTCAGTTTCTGTCTACCAAATCCACTCACAAGGCTTTGGTCAACCTGACATTATAGTAGAAGACACTTGTCCAAGTGCTATGCGGTCAGGGCTGGCTCAAGGTACCGGCAACTCAGGCAGTCACCCAGGATGCCTTGTGCTAAGGGGCACCAAGGAGGATGTAACAAAGACAAGTTCTGCTTGACTGTAGCACCAGCAACCCTAGGGCCAGCCCTGCACATGGTGGGACTGAACCCGGGACTGAACCCGGGACCATGTGGTTGGGAAGCAAGCTTCTTACCACACAACCATACCCATGCCTATGTTTAGCTTTACTTGGTGAATTCATATCCATTGAGAATTTCTCTTATCTACTCAGATTAATATTTGTATGGATACTTGGCTAAAACCTTTTGCGGAATAACTAGTATCAGAACACATACACACACACACATACACAACCAAATGCACATACAAAACATAAAAAGTTAATATATAAGTGTACATACACATATATATATGTATATGCTTGAGTGCGTGTGTGTGTCTATATATATATATATATATATATATATATATATATAGTGTAAGTATCTTGAGAGAAAAGCTGAACATTAGAAGCATCAGTTGTGGCGTGCAAGAGAGACGATTGCGCTGGTATGGACATGTGGTGAGAATGGAGGAGGATAGCTGCGTGAAAAAGTGCCACACCCTAACAGTTGAGGGAACCCGTGGAAGAGGTAGGCCCAGGAAGACCTGGGCTGAGGTGGTGAGGCAAGACCTTCGTACATTGGGCCTCACCGAGGCGATGACTACGGACCGAGACCTTTGGAAATGGGCTGTGCGTGAGAAGACCCGGCAAGCCAAGTAAGATCGTTGCCAGTGCCCCTGGACTGGTTCTTGTGCGGGTGGCACATGAGATGCACCATTTTGAGCGTGGCCGTTGCCAGTACCGCCTGACTGGCTCCTGTAGGATTTTCGAGCGAGATCGTTGCCAGTGCCCCTGGACTGGCTTGTGCGGGTGGCACATAAAAGACACCATTTCGAGCGTGGCCGTTTTCGTGCGGGTGACACGTAAAAGCACCCACTACACTCTCTGAGTGGTTGGCGTTAGGAAGGGCATCCAGCTGTAGAAACTCTGCCAAATCAGACTGGAGCCTGGTGTTGCCATCCGGTTTCACCAGTCCTCAGTCAAATCGTCCAACCCATGCTAGCATGGAAAGCGGACGTTAAACGATGATGATGATGATATATATACATACATACATACATATATATATATATATATATATATATATATATATATATATATATATATATATATATATATATATATATATATATATATATATATATATATATATATGTATGTACATATATACATGTGTGTATATATACATATATATATATATATATATATATATATATATATATATATATATATATATATACATATATATATATATATATATATATATATATATATATATATATATATATATATATATATATATATATATATAATCACAGATCATTGTAATTTGATGAAAAAGAAAGTATTCGATATTATACATCATATATATTGATATGTTTGATATACATGCATAGACTGTTTACAGTCATATACACTTACATACATGTATACATAAACTCACATACATATGTATGTGTTAGTGTGCGTATGTGAGTGTGTGTGCGTATGTGAGTGTGTGTGCATGCATGCATGCATATATGTATGTGATCTTAGTGATATATTTATATATATATGTATAGTTACACACTCATACACACACACACACGCACACACACAACAGACACATACACACAACGCACATGTATACATATATACCATAACATACATATAAATATATGCATGTATCTACACATAAACATGCAATTCTAAGAAAATACAAGCATACACACAAACACACACACACACACACACACACACACACACACACACACACACATGCATATGTACCATAACATGCATATAAATATACACATATATCTTTACAAATACACGGAATTCTAAGAAAATGCACACACACACACACACACACAAACACACACATACGCACTCACTCATACACACATACACACATACATATATATCATAACATGCACATAAATATACACATGTATCTACACATAAACATGGAATTCTAAGAAAATACACACACGCACGCATGCGCACACACACACACACATACACACACACATGCACACAAATATACTGCCCCCACACTGACATACATGCATGCATACATACACACATATATTCATACATGGCCAATACACTGGTCCACACCCACATGGATCTTTCATATGTTAACAGCCGATTCTCTAATCTAGAACTGTATATGCAGATCTTCAATTACCGAAAGAGCTTTCAGCCTGTGTCAGTGACCAGTGTACGTAGCTAATGTAAGAAAAAGAGTTTGGGCAGAAAATCCCAGGAGTTACAATGTTTATACTCTTGGGTGGTCATATATATATATATAACCTTGTTTGACATAGCTTCTGTTGTTTCAACTAAATGGATGTACAGACAGTATATAACTAGTCACCATCACCATGATGATGATGATGATGATGATGACAATGGTGATGGTGGAGGAGGAGGAGGTGATGGTGTTGGTGGTGGTGGTGTTGGTGGTGGTGGTGTTGGTGGTGGTGTTGGTGGTGGTGTTGGTGGTGGTGTTGGTGGTGGTGGTGTTGTGGTAGTGATGATGATGATGGGAGTGCTGATGATAGTGATAATGATGATCACTTGGTAGTCGACGTCGTCGTCGTCGTCGTCGTCGTCGTCGTCGTCGTCATCATCATCATCATCATCATCATCATCATCATCATCATCATCATCATCATCATCAACATTGTTATCATTGTTGTTACTCTAGTCATCGTCAACATTATCACATATAAGACAGAGCCAGTTACCAGCCGAAGTCTCTCATGGGTGGGGGGTGGGGTTTTGGTTGTTTCTCCATTTCTCTTTGGTTGGAAATTACAAGAATTTGTTTTTTTTTTGTTTTCTCCCTCTATCTGGTGGTTGCTATGACAAAGAGCCTGTGTGGTGGACAAGACTGAAAAATCTGAGAACAGAACAGACACCTTTCTTTTAAGCCAAGCCCTCATTGACTTCTTCAAATTTCCGTTTGGAGAGGAAGGTTCCAATGGAGGAGAGATGGGCTGCTCCCTATTGAATTTATAGGAAACTGAGGGAGAATGGGATTAACCGTTTAGCGTTCAGATTATTCTGTCAAATGTAATCCTTATTTAATCTCATTGCTTTAAGCTTATCATGCATTATCTTGTAGCTTCAAGATTTTATTGATGTGATTGTTAAATTTTAAAATGACATGGTAGGGCAGGTGTGAGAGGCTAGATCTGGCTGGTTTGAACATAAAACAGGTAGGATATTTGGGCTTTTAGCATTCACATTATTCTCTTAAAAATATTCCTCATTTGTTCACATCATTAATTAATCATGCATTATCTTGTAGCTTTGAGATTTTGATGAGGTAACTGTTAATTTTTAGAATGAAATTGTAGGGTTGGTGTGAGAGGCCAGATCTGGCTGGTTTGATCATAAAAGAAGTAAAATATTTCGGTAAGTGTGAAGGTAGAACACCTACAAAAATCAGCATTGCTTGGAACTGCAAGAATTCTTTGCAGAATTCTTAAAGCATGACCAGTAAACAAGTGTCACTTTAGTCTGCTGGGTGTGGACAGTTGACACTTTCTGTCATACCTAGCAAAATAAGCTGTGAGTTTTAATCACATAATAATAATAATAATAATAATAATAATAATAATAATAATAATAATAATAATAATAATAATGACGATGATTTTAAAAACTTTTTTCACAAGGTTTAGGAGTGATGGGACATGACAAGAACAAATTACAAAAAATGATATCAGTTTCCATAGGATCAATTGCATAAAAGTGGTGAAGTATGACCTTTGAATGTTGGGCCTCACAGAGGCAATGACAAGCGACTGAGATTTTTGAAGACATGCTGTGATTGAGAAGACTTGGCAAATCAAATGAGATCGTAGCAGTGGCTGATGCCAGTGTCACATTACCAGCATGTTTAAAAATACCCTTCATTTCTTTGGCAATATACTGTGCTTGAGAAGACCTGTTAAGTCAAGCAAAATTGTAGTCATGGCTGATGCCAGTGCCATTTGACTGGCACCCATGCTGGTAGCACATAAAAAGTATCATTCCAGCATGGTCAATGCCAGTGCTGCCTGACTAGCTCCCATGCTGGTGACATGTAAAAAGCACCATTGAAGTGTGGTCGATGCCAATGCCACCTGACTGGTCCCCATAGTGGTGGGATATAAAAAGCACCAACTGCACTCTCAGAGTGGTTGGCATTAGGAAGGGCATCAAACTGTAGAAACCTTGCCGGATCAAATTGGAGTCTGGTACAGCCTCCTGGCTTGTCAGTCCTCAGTTAAACCGTCCAACCCATGCTAGCAAGGAAGGCAGACATAAAATGATGATGATGATGATGATGGTAAATACACACACATGTATATATATATATATGTGTGTGTGTGTGTATAGTGAGAGAATGAAAGAGAGAGACAAAGAGTGAGAATGGAGAGCATATATATACATATATACATGCATATATATTCTTTTATTCTTTTACTTATTTCAGTCATTTGACAGTGGCCATGCTAGAGTATTGCCTTGAAGGATTTTAGTCCAACAAATTGACTATAGGACTTATTTTTTTAAAGCCTAGTACTTATTCTATTGGTTTCTTTTGCCAAACTGCTAAGTTACACGTCATAGAAACACCAACACCAGTTGTCAAGTGGTGATGTGGGGGATAAACACAGACATAAAGACACACACACATAGATATATATACATACATATATATATATATATATATATATGTACCTTAATCCCCTGAGATTGCAGATAATATTTCTGAATCTCTTTGATTCTTTAGATGTGCTGGCCTCCTGATAATTAATCGATATTAATTAATATATGACTAATTACCAGATTTTATAATAATATATATATATATATATATATAATCAAAATAAGCAACAAGGATATCCAGAGGTAATGCAGTACAATCGTTTCATGCAACTCCATTTAATTAAACAATGCAACCATTACATCAATTTAAAATGCAGAGCAATCTTCAGCTGCACAAAGATATAGAATTTAATTAAATTAGAATAGTAACTCCTAAACTGGAGTGAGACAGCATGTTCTTTGTCTATCTCCTTAACTTCTTGGAGATTTTAGGTATAATTATACTAATGTGTCCATCTGTTCTAATTTAATTAAATTCTATGTCTTTGTGCAGCTGAAGATTGCTCTGCATTTTAAATTGATGTAATGGAGTTGCATGAAACGATCGTACTGCTTTACCTCTGGATATCCTTGTTGCTTATTTTGATTTTAATCACCTTACTTTGAAATTGTATGGATAATACCGTACTAAATTCTGGTACCTCATCTTAAGTACCATATTCACCTGAATCTCTCTCTCTCTCTCTCTCTCTCTCTCTCTCTCTCTATATATATATATATATATATATATATATATATACATACATACATATATACATACATACGACAAACATCTTTTAGTTTCCATCAACCAAATCCAAAGCTGCGGTCAGCCTGAAGCTATAGTAGAAGACACTTGCCCAAGGTGCCATGCAGTGGCACTGAACCCAGAACCATGTGTTTTGGAAGCAAGCTTCTTAGTATACAGCCAGGCACATCACCACGTGTGTGTGTGTGTGTGTGTGTATTTATTATTCAACAAGAATATTATTGATAGTGACTTTGAAATTTCGGTGAGTTAAGCCATTGTCAGACTGATGACAATGGCTTAACTGGCTAAAATTTTGAAATCACTATCAATGATAATCTTGTTTAAGAATAATAAATTTTATTCTACAAAAGTATAGAGTAAACCCATCAAATTAATGTAAAACTGTTTTTATTATAACTGATCATAAAAACAAACATCAACATATACATGTGTGTGTGCGTGTGTGTGTATACACACACACACACATATGCACATAGATACATTTAGTTATACACACACACACACACACACACAAACATATGCACATAGATACATTTAGTTATACATACACACACATAAATAACTATCTCTAAATATCTATGACTCACTCTCTCTGATGACAAAGAAATACAAGAATTCTGTATCACACCACTTCAATATGGCAATACATTCCCATCATGCAATGCAATTACTAAAGCAATAAAAAACATAAATTTCATTTATAGTAATGGTTCTCAAGCACAGTCCATATGACTTTTGAGGGCCTACATGACCCTTGGAGTTCATACAAGATTTTGTTGTTAAAATGTATGCACAAATAATTGGTTCTACTTATTAAATATACAAAATATTTTAAGAATTTTTCAAAAAATAAGCACAGGCATGGCTGTGTAGTAAGAAGCTTGCTTCCCAACCACATGGTTCTGAGTTCAGTCCCACTGTGTGGCACCTTGGGCAAGTGTCTTCTACTATAGCCTCAAACCGACCAAAGCCTTGTGAGTGGATTTGGTACATGGAAACTGAAAGAAAACTGTTGTATATATATATATATATATATATATATATATATATGACTTTGATAACTTTGATAGGTTTCGGCCAGTTTAGGCCTAGGCTATGTCTAACTTAATAGCACCACCTGGTGAAGTCTTTTAGTCATATATGGGGCACCATGGCCCACTCTAGCAAAGAGTTATTATTGTTGGAGACATATCTGGGTGAAGGAGGTTGGTCTGGGATATTTTGAAGAAATTTATCCAGTGAACATTTGAATTTTATGGGATCCGTTTCTGTTTTGATGTATTTTGGTATGGTATTAACGAGAGCTTGACTGGTTGAAGCAAAGTAATTGTGACATAATGTTGCTGTGTGTTCCAAGTTCGATTTTTGTAGTGGGAGGATAGCACGGGGGCCAAGTCTTGGATGGATTTTAAAATTGATGCTGACATCATTTGTGCAATATTGATGGAATATTTTCCACATCACACAAATGATGTAGCACTCCTGGCGGCATTGGAGAGAGACCCCAGTGCTCAGTTGGAACTTATTTTATCGATCCTAAAAGGATGAAAGGCAAAGTCAACCTATATAAGGGAAAAGTAAAAAGAAACAAAGAAAATGCACACTAGGTATAAAAGTAATGGCTTTTTTTATAAAACAAAAATCTTCTTCAAATCATTTATTTGTATACATATATTTATCTTTGTTTTTATAAAAACCTGTTTCTGTTTTATATATATATATTTGTATATATATATATATATATATATATATATATATATATATATATATATTTATGTGTATGTGTCTTTGTTTTTGTGTTTCTCCCCACCACCATTGCTTGGCGACCGATGGTGATGTGTTTATGTCTCTGTAACTTAGCGGTATGGCAAAAGAGGCCAATAGAATAAGTACCAGGCTTACAAAATACTTATTCTTTGTAAGGTGGTTCTCCAGCATGGCCACAGTCAACTGACTGAAACATGCAAAAAAATTAAAACAATAAATACAATTCCTTATAATATATTTAATTAGCAAAATATAACAGGATTTTTTAATCATCGAATAGCTGTGAGGGTCTATCTGAATAAAATAGGAAGCAAAAGGGTCTACTGATTTATGATATAAAACAATAAATATTTAGAGGTGGCTATAGTTAATTGAATGAGCTTCATTATTTGACTGGTATTTAATTTTTTGATCTCAAAAGAATGAAATGTAAAGTTGATTCGTAAGGGGATTCTAGCCCTTTTGTATTCAGATCATTCTACTAAATGTGATGCTTATTTAATCACATTATATTGAATTAATCATGCATTATTTCATAGCTGTGAGATTTCCATGATGTGACTCGTTACTTCGGGAATGATATTCTGGGGTAAGTTTAAGAGGTTGGATCTGACCAATTTTGAACACATTGGAGGTCAAATATTTAGGCTGGATATGGCTGGTCTGAATGCTAAAGAGTTAAATGCAGAATGTAAAAGGATGCAACTGAATACCACATAGCATTTTGTCTGTTATTCTAATGATTCTAAAGAACCATTGTAATGATATCTTATTTTATGACAAGAGAGATACTTAAATCGAAAACTATTAATTCTGCCTTTTATGAGCACAAGGCCTGAAATTTTTTTGGTGGGGAGGTTTAGTCAATTACATTGACCCCAGTGCTCAGTTGGTACTGATTTTATCAATCCTAAAAGGATGAAAGGCAAGGTCAACCTAGGCAGAATTTGAACGTGGAATGTAAAGAGCTAAAAGAAATACTGCTAAGCATTTTGTCCGGCATGCTAATGATTCTTATGTCTTTACTGCCCACAAGGAGCTACACACTGAGGGGACAAACAAGGACAGACAAATGGATTAAGTCAATTATATTGACCCCAGTGCATAACTGGTACTTATTTAATCGACCCAGAAAGGATAAAAGGCAAAGTCAACCGCGGCGGAATTTGAACTCAGAACGTAAAGACAGATGAAATATTGCAAAGCATTTCGCCTGACATGCTAATGATTCTGCCAGCTCACTGCTTTTAAATTGATAGTAATTAATAAGTTTTTAAAGGTGGTGTGTTAGCAGGATCTTTGGCACACCACACAAAATGCTCAACAGCTTTTTGTGTATCTTTAAGTTCTGAGCACAAATTCTGCCAAGATCAACTTTGAGGGTCAACAAAATAAGTACCAGTTGAACACTGGGTCAATGTAATCAACTGACCCCTCTCCCAAAATTTCAGATCTTGTGCCTATTATAGAAAGGATTAATAATTTCTTAAAAATGAAAGGCATAATGGACCCCTGCAATGTTTGAACACACAATGTAAAACAGCTATCACAAAGTTCTGTAAGGAATTTTGTTCAGCTCACTGATATCCACAGCCCAACATAGAAAAGAAAGGCTGAAATTTGGTAAGAGGTGGTAGGGGTTTTGTTTATACTTGGCTGGTACTTTATTAGCTATAGAGGAATTAATAGCAAAGTTGACTTAGGTGGGATTTGAACTCAAAATGTGTCACAACAAATATTGGTTTCAAATTTTGGCAGAAGGCCAGCAAATGCGGGGAAAGGGCTAAGTCAATGAAATCAACCTCTGTTGCTCAACAGGTACTTGTTTTATTGACCCTGTAAGGATGAAAAGTAAAGTTGATCCCAATAGCATTTGAACTTAGAACGTAAAAATAGCATTTTACATGGCGGGCTAACAGTTTTACTAGCTTGCTGCCTTAGTCAGAACAAATATTGTAAGAATTTATCAGGTGGATTCATCCTTTAACTACTTCCAGTTTATATAAATAAATACAGTTTTATGTATATATGTGTGTATATACACTCTTTTGATATATATTCTTTTATTCTTTTACTTGTTTGTTATTTGATTGTGACCTTCGAAACGCCGGTGTTAAAACGGGGGTAGCTGATGAAGGAAAATGTTCTCTATGTGGCTTGTGTGTTTTCTGTACTCTGGTTATTATTATTTTCTTGTCTACGTTTTGTTTGAAATGTCCTGTACCCAGGTATGCACCTATATATACAGGTAGACATAGGTATGCACATACCTGTACGTATATATGCATATACTCATTTATTATTTGTTATATATAAATATATATATATATATATATATATATATATTCGACAGGCTTCTTTAAGTTTCTGTCTACCAAATCCACTCACAAGGCTTTGGTTGGTCTGAGGCTACAGTAGAAGACACTTTCCCAACTTTAGCATTATTAAACTATATTAGGAATATAAATTAGCATGAAACTAATGTGAATGGTTTTAATTTAGATCAGATTAAAACAAGAATCTTATAAAAAAGAACCTGGTGCAGTTTCTGGTAGATTGGTAAAGTACACTAGTTGATCAAACTGACCATAGTTTTTTACTGTTATTTCATGGACCCCAGAAGGATGAAGGGCAAAGTTGACCATGACATAATTTGAACTCTGAATGTAAAGGGCTATAATTAAAACCACAAGCCATTTTGTTCTGATACTCGACCGATTATGAAATCTTTCCAAAATTAATATAGAATAAAAAAAATAATAAGTGTTACCTGATTAGCCTTGGGTAAACATTCTAAAATACTAAGCATGAGTTTGGCACTTCCATCAGGGTCTCCTGGAAGACGCACGGTAAGAGCGTCCAACAACATTTGGTACAACACATTAGTAAATAGTGGTTCTGGAAGTTCCCTTAGATAATCTTTTAGAACTCCTGGAAAGAGAAGAAAAGAAACAAATAAATATAAGTATACAGATAAAGGATCATTCTTTTACCTTCTTAGGCTTTGTTTGTTTGTTTGTTTGTGTGTTATTTCTTTACTACCCACAAGGGGCTACACACAGAGGGGACAAACAAGGACAGACAAATGGATTAAATCGATTATATCGACCCCAATGCGTAACTGGTACTTATTTAATCGACCCCGAAAGGATGAAAGGTAAAGTCAACCTCGGCGGAATTTGAACTCAGAACGTAGCGGGCAGACGAAATACCGATAAGCATTTCGCCCGGTGTGCTAACGGTTCTGCCAGCTCACCGCCATTTGTTTGTGTGTGTAATAGCTTCTTTCAAAATTTCCAAGTCTGGTGGGAGAATATTATCCTCAGAATGAAGAATCGGCATGAATTCTTGTAATAGAGACGACGCTGCAAACAAAAGATGTCAAAATGTTGGTGTAAAACCAAGTGAGGGATTAAGAGTACCACTTAAGATGAGGGACATTCTCTAAGATAGGCTTCCATAGAAGTTAATCATTATTATTATTAATTATCCTGTACATTACTGTCTCAATTACTTGGATATGGTTTCCATGGTGTATAAGTGACAGAGGTCTCAACATTCTACCTGGATGCCAGTCCATCACAGGGCTACTTATTTACAGTTGAGTGAACTGGAGCAACACAAACTGATGGGTTTAGCTCCAGAACACAAC
>NC_142937.1:79172024-79187024 GCF_046866305.1 Octopus bimaculoides | reverse complement strand
ATAATAATAATAATAATAATAATAAAATAATAATAATAATGAAAATAATAATAATAATAATGAAAATAATAATAATCCTTTCTGTTGGAAGCACAAGGCCACAAACTTTGGGGGAAGGGATTAAGTTGATTACATCAACCCCAGTACATAACTGGTACTCATTTTATTGACCCTGAAAGGATGAAAGGCAAAGTCAACCTTGGCGGAATTTGAACCCAAAACCTAATGGTGGATGAAAGACCACTAACTCTTTTGCCTGACGTGCTAACGATTCTGCCAGAATAATAATAATAATAATAATAATAATAATAATAATAATAATAATAATAATAATAATAATAATAATAATAATAATAATCCTTTCTACTAAAGGCACAAGGACTGAAATTTGAGGGGAGGAGACCAGTTGATTACATTGACCCCCAGTGTTTCACTGGTATTTAATTTATCAACCCTGAAAGGATGAATGTCAAAGTCTACCTCGGTGGAATTTGAACTCAGAACGTAGTGACGGGAGAAGAAGTATCCTTTCTGCTATAGGCACAAGAGCTAAAACTTTGGCGAGCAGGGGCTCTTTGACCCCAGTACTTGACTAGTACTTATTTCATCAACCCTGATAGATGAAAGGCAAAGTCAACTTTGGTGGCCTTTAAACTCAGGATGTAAAGGCAGAATAAATACTGCTAAGCATTTTGTTCGAAGTGTTAATGATTCTGCCAGCTTGCTGCTGCTTTAACATTATCGTTATTATTATTATTATTATTATTCAGTAGTTTTATTTTTATAACGTGCTTTCACTTCACTACCGAGCGCAGCTCTGTGCGCCTTGGGTATGTGCTGTGGTTTGCTGTGGTGCTCTTATGTTTACTGTATTGAAAGTGTTTTGCGTAGAATGTGTGCAGTACCCAGTAGTGCAATTTTCTGTATGTTATATATATTTGTAAGTCCTGGTGTTTTTGTTATGTATTTGTCTGAATATTTTTTTATTATACCTAAGGCACCTACTATGATAGGAATTGTTTCTGTTTTTAGATTCCACATTCGAGTTATCTCTATTTCCAGGTCTAACTCGAATGTGGAATCTAAAAACAGGAACAATTCCTATCATAGTAGGTGCCTTAGGTATAATAAAAAAATATTCAGACAAATACATAACAAAAACACCAGGACTTACAAATATATATAACATACAGAAAATTATTATTATTATTATTATTATTATTATTATTATTATTCTGTTGTTGAGAGTGTGCAAACTCTTCTTGGTATTGTATTGCATCAGTTTTGTTTTTTTTGTCTCTTGAGGTGTGGTGCAGTTTTTTGTTGTATTATTGGTGGTATTGTGTGTTGAGTATGTAATGTGTTAGTTATTTGGCTTGCTGGTGAAATTTTATTTCGTTGGATAATTGCTGTATAGAGTGTCTTGTGTTTGTGGGTTATTTTGTGTAGGTTTTATTATTGAATCGATAGTATCTTGTGTAGGATGTCGGCTGTTCCTAGCAGAGCTATTTTTTGGATAGTGTGTAGTATTGAGGATCCAGGTATGACTTCTCCATTTTCATTCATAAGTTTTTTTATCATGCCTGATGCTCCAATTATTATTGATATTGTTTTCACCTTCATGCTCAACATCTTGAATACTTCAATTTCGATGTCTTTGTACTTTGAAAATTTCTCCACTTCTTTTTAGACAATATTTTGATCAGAAGGGTCTGCAATGTCTATCAGTGAGTAGGTGTTTTTTTTCTCCAAATTCTTGATTATTATGTCTGGGTGATTAGCTTTTATTTCTTCATCAGTTTCAACTGGCATATCCCAGATGATTTCGGTCTGGTTGTTGTCTTGTACGTTGTTTAGCACATGTTTACACCACCTATTGTCAGTTCTAATGTTGTAGTGTTGGCATATTGTTCAGTGAATATAACTACTTACTTGGTCATGTTTGTATATACACTCAGATTTGGCAAGGACTGGGCAACCAGAGATGATGTGGTCAACTGTCTCATTGTGTTAGTTGCACATACTGCATTTGGTGCTGAGACCTATTTTCATTATTTTGCTTTTATAATTGTTTGTAGTCAGGCATTGGTCTTGTGCATTGAAAATCAGTCCTTCTGTTTCAGCTTTTAGTCTAGAGCTTTTGAGCCATTGTTGGCTTTTACTTAAGTTCACTTCCTTTCTGTCAAGCCTTGGAGGGTATTGACTATGGAGTGATTTTTCTCTCCATTTCTTCTTCATTACCTTTTGTTATTCTGTTTTCATGTTGTTTTTTTGTCTCTTTGACCATTTTTGCTATATTGTCATCTGAAGTCAATGTATCAATGTAGTTTGCTTCTGTTTTGTATTTTGTTGCCTCCTTGTGTATAGAGAAAAGCGTTTTCTTTTTCTTGTGTTGCTTTATTACATGTAGTAGTCTTCCACTTTTTGTTTCCAAATACTTTCCTAGTCCAATTGTGGTTATTTTATAATAGTTGAACTTAGAACATAAAGAACCTGAATAAATAAAGCAAGGCATTTTGTCTGATGTTCTATTAGGTTATCAAGAAAGTTCTTGTGGAATTTTTAATTTTGGTTTTAAATGATGTATTTTCAAATTAATTTTTGCTAAATTACTTTGAATTTATATATCATTTTAAAGCCCGTTTTTCACTCTATCTAATCATGTTAATCTTTTTCTTTTTGAATAATTAGGCTATTTTTTCCGGAACATTGAATACCACGCAGACAAAAAGCAAATTCACACAATTTTCTTATTCCAGTTCAAGCTAGGCCGAAAGCTGCTAAAACAGCTCCTGATATCAATGATGCGTTTGGCCCAAGGAACCATTAAACCATTAATGAACGTACAATACAATGGTGGTTCAAGAAATTTCATAGCGGTGACGAGAGTCTTGAAGATGGTAAGCGTAGTGGTTGGCCATCGGATGTTGACAACGAACAGCTAAGAGCCTTAGTTGAAGCCAATCCACACACAACTGTTCGAGAGCATGCTTCTGAATTAGATGTAACATATATGACAATTTCCAGCCTCTTGAAATAGATTAGAAAAACAAAAATACTTGAGAAATGGGTGTTGCACAAATTGAATGACAACAAAAAGAAAATTCTGTTTTGAAGTGTTGTCTTCTCTTCTTTTACGCAACAAGAACGACCCGTTTCTCGACCGGATTGTGACTTGCAATGAAAAGTGGATTCTTTATGCCAACCAGTGATGCTCAGTTCAGTGGTTGGACACTGATGAAGCTCTACGGCACTTCCCAAAGCCAAAGTTGCACCAGAAGAAGGTCATGGTGACTGTTTGGTGGTCTGCAGCCGGATCATCTATCACAGCTTTTTAGATCCAGGCAAAACCATTACGGTGGAGAAGTACTGTCAGCAAATGGATGAAATGCATAAGAAACTCCGACAACAACAGCCAGCATTAGTCAATAGAAAAGGACCAATTCTTCCCCATGACAATGCTCAGCTGCACGTCGCACAACTGACCCTGCAGAAGTTGAACGAATTGGGCTACAGAACTCTGCCTCATCTGCCATACTCACCAGACCTCTCACCTACCGACTACCACTTTTCCAAGCATCTTGACAACTTCCTGCTTGAGAAATGCTTCAAAAACCAAGACAATGCCAAACACGCCTTCAACGACTTCATTGCCACCAGAATGCAGGATTTTTATGCTACTGGCATAAATAAACTTGTTTCACGTTGGCAAAAGTGTGTTGATTCTGATGGTGTTTATTTTGATTAATAAAGTTTTGTTTGAGCCGAGATATGCGCATCTGAATTTAAAGGTTAAAAACCGCAAGAACTTTCTTGACAACCTAACAATAATTCTGTCACCGCACCAGCTAATATAATGGTCTCAACTGTCAGCACAGGGCCAAAAATTGCGAGTGTGGGGATAAATCAATTACATCAACCCTGGTGCTCGATTGGTACTTATTTTATTCACTCCGAAAGGATGAAAGACAAAGTTGACCTCGGTGGAATTTGAACTCAGAACAAAGACAGAACAAATGCCACTAAGCATTTTGCCCAGCATGGTAATCATTTTGCCAGCTTGCCACCTTAGGATTTTGCCTAGCATGCTAGTATTTCTGCCAGCTCACTGCCCTAATCGACCAACTAATAATAATAATGATAATAATCATAGCATGGCTCAAACTCATTCCAGAAAATAGTTCTGCAAGGCATACTTCACAATCTAAACAAGACACTTTCAATTCAATAGCACAACTGTCATAGCATGCATTCAAATATTCTACACAATTATCACCTTATAATATAACACAATCCACATGGAACATAATCTATAGAATCAGCACACAGAAAAATAATGCAGCATACTCTTGCATTATCAACACCTGATATTATAACACATCCTACATATCACCAACAACTCACATAAATCATGTTCTGTACACAATTGCCACCTGAAAATATAACACAACCCAAATGGCATATATTCTTTATATTCTGCATAATCACCACACAACGCTAAAAGATGTAACACAACTGAAACAGCAGATATGAAATGCAGTCATAAACCAATGAAATAGCAGAACTCACAAACCGCGTATATGTGCAAAAGAAGAAACAGTTACCCTTTGAGTGCAGAAAGCAGATGTATCTGCTCGTAATTTTATTACCGTTAAATGCAGAAAGTATTTTTACTCTGCAGCTTTGAAAAAAACAAAAAACTCTCCTTATGCTGTGAGAAGCAGAGACACCCTGGTGACACTTTTTATGGAAAGCAATTATTCAGATTAAAAAATTTTTTTCACATATTTCATCAAATATTTCTTCATAAAGCAAGAATCAAATATTTTTAGTGGTGGATATGAAAACCATATCTACAGAAGATACTGAAAAAGTATTGCTGAAGTAAAAAATGTCAGTTCAAATTTTTTGGGTGGATAATTAGCATCATTACAGGAATGGCTATGAAATTTTATTATGCAGTCAAAGGGTTAAAATAACAGAAGCAATAAAACAGATCCTACAATAAAGTAAAACTGATGTAGTACACAATCTAATTCTACATCTCCAAAAGACAAAGCTGCACAAGTGTCTTTTATCAGCAACACTGAACTGCATATGGTGATGGTGTAGAAATGTGCATAAAATTGTTGAGAATATCATCATCACCATCACCATCATCATCATCATCATCATGACCATTTAATGTCCATTTTCCATGCTGGCATGGGTTGGATGGCTTGACAGGAGCTGGAAAGCCAAAGAACTGCACCAGGTTCCACTTGTCTGTTTCAGCATGGTTTCCATGGCAAGATGCCCTTCCTAATGCCAACCACTGAGCAATTTTTACGTGGCACCAGCATAGGCACTTTGCATGTGACACCAGCATGGATGCTTTATACGTGGCACCAGAATGGGTGCTTTTTAACCGGCACCAGTAGGGGTGCATTTTACTTTTACATGGCATTTCTAATTTAGGTGCAAAGCCAGCAGTTTTAGGTGGAATGGTTTGTTGGTATCAAAGTACCAGTCCAGACCCTGGTACTAGACTGATACTTTGTTTTACAAACCCTGGAGGAACAAAAGGCAGAATGATCTTAGAAGGATTCGAACTCAGCATGTAAAGAACTAGTAAAAATATTGCAAGGCACTTTTGCCTATGTGCTTAATGATTCAGTCAATGCATTGCTTTAATCATTTCTAATTTTGGAACAAGATCAGCAATTTTGAGGGGAGGATTAGTTAATAACATTATGCACACTACTCAAATGGTACTTCATTATTTTTTACCCTGAGAGAATGAAAAGCAAAATTGACTTTGGCTTGATTTGAACACAGAACAAACAGCTGGAAAAAAGATGAGAAAGCATTTTGCCTGATGCTCTAATGATTCTGCCAATCCATCACCCTTGATATTGGTTTCACATTTTGGCACAAGACCAGCATTTTATTGGGGGTGGGTGCAAGTCAATTACATCGACCCCAGTGCTTAACTGGTACTTATTTTATCAATCCTGGAAGGATGAAAGGCAAAGTTGACCCCAGCAACATTTGAACTCAGAGCGTAAAGTTGAAAGAAATGCCACTAAGCATTTTCTTAATATTTGTTCCTAACATAAGTAGAAGGTCAGAAATTTGGGGTTGAGAAAAGCTAGTTAAACCAATCTCATGTTGTGTGGCACCCTTTATTTTATTGACCCAGAAAGAATGAAAGTGCAAAGATGAACTTGGCAGGATTTGAACTCACAACATAACACTGTAACTATTGTGCCAATCCAGTACCTTTATTATCTATCAATAATTGTTTCTAATCTAAGCACAAGGCATGAAAGATTTGTGGAGAAGAAGAATGGGTTATATTAACCCCAGAACTTGATTGTACCATATTTTATTAATCTTTGAGAGATAAAAGGCAAAGTTGATTTCTGCAGGATCTGAACTGAAAACATAAAGACCTGTAACTAAATACTACAAGAACGAGTGAGAAGACATTACAGAATCAATTATGAGAAAAACTCTTTATGGAGAACAACAGTATACCAAAGGAATGAAAAGAAACATCTGAATAGGGTACTGTCACCTAGGGCCTATCAAGGAATCCCTACGGCTCAAACAAATTCTGACTGCCAAGGGCAAATGCTCTCTCTCTGTTGTGTTCTCTGGTTTAGTGGTATCTATTGAGAGTAGGCCCACTTGAGGCATTCTCACTACACTTACCAACTTCCCAGCAAAATCATTAGAAGGCATCACCTCCTTCTCCACATTTACTTTCCTCTCTATGAGAAACTTGAAGTCAATGAAGGTTTTCAGCCCTTTTAATATTGTTTACTGAACTGTCACTTTCACGAGAGTCATGAGATAAAGGAAAACGTCTTTCAGTTTTTGGTTTAAGGAAATTAAAAAAGCAATCTTCATAATGGATTTTACTGATAACCTGAAGCATTCTTGAAGCAACAATAACTGTTCAGCATAATTCTGTAAATCAGTATTGCTTGAACGCTGAATGAGTGTCTGTGGAATGTTTTCCTCTCCCTGCATGCATCTTTGACAGGCTTAGCTATATGAGTACTCTTCTCTTCCAGGTTGCAAGTAAGGTACATTTCATCAAACTGCACTGTGAATCTCTGTCCCACATTAGCTTCAGTAGATATTCAAATTCATCGTGTCTCTAACATCAATGTAGTTAAGTGGTTGTTGTACACTATTCTGATGCAGAATTTTCCAGAGTATAACATATAATATAATATCTATTGTTCAGCATGATAGCAGTGATCAGTTATAAAGGCACAAGATCACAAATCAGTTGAATAGGCATAAGGGTATCATTGTTTGCATAAACTCAGAAGACACTGCAGAAGACACTTGCCCAAGGTGCCATGCAGTGGGACTAAACTCAAAACCATGTTTGGAAGCAGGCTTCTTACCACACAGCCACGCCTGTGTGCAAATATAATAATAATAATAATAATAATAATAATAATAATAATAATAATAATAATAATAATAATGATTATCTTTTCTACTAAAGGCACAAGGCCTGAAATTTTGAGGGAGATGCTAGTTAATTATATCAATTCCTGTACTCAGCTGGTATTTATTTTATCAACACTAAAAGGAGGAAAAGCAAAATTGACCTCAGCAGAATTTGAACTCAGAATGTAAAGATAGATGAATAATAATAATAACAACAGGCACAAGCGTAGCTGTGTGGTAAGAAGCTTGCTTCCCAACCACATGGTTCTGGGTTCGCTCCCACTGTGTGGTACTTTGGGCAAATGTCTTCTTCTATAGCTTTAGGCTGACTAAAGCCTTATGAGTGGATTTGGTAGACAGAAACTGAAAGAACCCTGTTATATATATATGTGTGTGTGTGTGTGTGTGTGTGTGTGTGTGTGTGTATTTGTGTGTTTGTGTCTGTGTTTGTCCCTCCACCATCACTTGACAACTGATCTTGGTGTGTTTACGTCCCCATAACTTAGTGGTTCAGCATAAGTCCTGGTGGGGGGGGGGGGACGATTTCTTCAACTAAAAGGCAGTGCTCCAGCATGGCCACAGTTGAAATGGCTGATACAAATAAAAGTGTAAAAGTGTAAAAGTGTAAATAATAATTCTTCCTGCTATAGGCACAAGGGGATTGAGGTAAGTCGATTATATTGTCCCCAGTATAATTTACCAACCCCAAAAGTATGAAAAGCAAAATTGGCCTCAGCAGAATAATGATGATGATGATGATGATGATGATGATGATGATGATGATGATGGTGGTGATGATGATGATGATGATGATGATGGTGGTGATGGTGATGATGAGGATGATGGTGAGGATGATAATGATGATGATTTCAAATTTTGGCACAAGGCCAGCAATTTTGAGGGAGGGAGATAAGTCAATTTAAACTGACCCGAATATTCTGCTGCTACTTATTTTATTGACCCTGAAAGGACGAAAAGCAGAATCAAGCTCGGTGGGATTGGAACTTAGAACATTATGACAGATGAAATGCTGCTAAGCATTTGCATGGTATGCTAACGATTCTACCAGCTTGCTGCCTTAATAATATTAATAATAATAATAACAATAATAATAATCAGCCTGCAGAGGATTGTGGTTACCATCAGGAGAGACCATGGGTGAACCCAACGGTAGTGGGTATAGATATTTAGGGATTTTGGAGCTGGATGACATTCTACACAGAGAAATGAAAGTCAAGGTCAGCGAGGCATATCAAAAAAAGGGTGAAGATGGTGTTGAAATCCAACCTGATTGCCTAAAATTTGATTACCGCAATGAATATCGGGGCAGTTGCGGTGGTCAGATATAGTGCATCCATCCTCAAATGGACTAAGGAGGAAATATCAACACTGGACAGAAGGATGAGAAAGTTGATGATGCTGCATGGGGTACTACACACTAAAGCAAACGTAAACAGACTGTATATAAAAAGAAAGAATGGTGGAAGAGGAGTAATTAGTATAGACCATTATATAAGGAGTGAAAGGAGAATGCTTGCTGAGTATTTGATAAATAGTGATGAAGACCTGCTGCAATATGTCATCAAAGATATGGGTGTAAATGTAGATGAAATGATGGGCAAGGAAGAGTTTAACCAGAGAGCTGAGGAGAAGAGAAAAGAAGACCTTCTTGAAATGAAAATGCATGGACAGTTTGAAAGGCATACACAAGACGTTAAGGATAATACGGCATCGTGGGCATGGCTTGAGTGAGGTGATTTGAAGTGTATCATAAAAAACCTGATCCTTGCTGCAAAAGATCAGGCTCTTGCTACCAATTCAGTGAAGCATAACACCTATAAAACTTCTGACACCCAGAAATGCAGAATCTGTGGAAAGAGTGTGGAAAATGTAACCCACTTGGTAAGTGGATATGAGAGCCTTGCCCCCAAAAATACAAACGCTGCTGTGATAAAGTGTGTGTGTATCTTCATTGGCTCTTATGCTGTAAATACCAATTTGAAGTATCAAAGAACTGGTATGAGCATGTATCAAGTAAAGTTATGCAGGAGGATGGAAAAGTAACAATACTCCGGGACTATGATTTTCAGATGGATCGTGTAATCGAACACCGTCGGCCGGATATTGTCATAGTGAATAAGAGAGACAAATACTGTCAGATCATTGATGTAGCCATACCAAATGACATGAATGTTGTGAATAAAGAAGTTGAAAAAATCACCAAGTACTCTGAATTGAAAGTGGAAATGGCAAGACTGTATGGAATGCAAGAGGGTAATGTAAAAGTGATACCAGTGGTGATCGGAGAGTTGGACTCAATCCCATTGAAACTTCAAAACTTCTTAAGGCAACTGGAAATCCCATGCAAGATTGATGTCTTGCAAAAAGCAGTCTTATTGGATACAACATACATCTTAAGGAAAATATCATCTGTCTGAGGTCCTTGTGACTTGACAAATGACTAAAGATTCTGGTGCATTTTTACCTACACAGTTACGAAGGAAAAATAATACCAATAGTCATGATGACGACGATGACGATGATGATGATAACAATAGAATAATCATTAAACACAACACATACTCAATGCAATAAGCACCTAATAATCTAAAACAATACAATTCCTGCAACATATATTATACAAGATGAAAGTTCAATAATATAACACCATCTACATTACTCACACCACACACAATGGAACAAGCACTCATATAACATGAACCAAGTCCTCAAAAAATATCCTAACTGATACAATACACCAACAGGAGGAATCTAAACTCTCTTCTTCTCCCTGCAATGCTCACATAATTAAGAACACACTGCTGCACACACTTTAGGAACACAGAGGTGCACCAGGAAGTACTATAGAAATTTGCACGGAATTACTGAAGAAAAAATAATACTAATTTTTTTTTCTGTCTGCAAGAGTTCAAGACATTGACAGTACTATGACATAATACAAAAGAAAAGAAATAAATTGTGGAGAATTTACACCAAGAAAATATGTGATCTTAACAAACTTGTATTAATGATTTTGGTTTTATTTTATTTATGCGCCCTTCTAAAGCCTAGCCAGGCTCATGGGCCCGGTTTCCCGGTTTCTATGGCATATGTGTTCCCCCCAGCTGGATGGGATGCCAGTCCATTGCAGCGTTACTCAGGAAACAGGAAAAAAGACTGAGAGAAAGTTGGGGCGAAAGAGTACAACAGGAGTCGCCACCATCCCCTGCCGGAGCCTCATGGAGCTTTAGGTGTTTTTACTCAATAAACACTCACAACACTCGGTCTGGGATTTGAAACTGCGATCCTCCGACCATGAGTCTGCTGCCCTAATCACTGGGCCATTGCCCCTCCACAATGATTTCTGGTAGAGGAAATAAAACCATTAATCATCATCATTTAATCATCATTTAATATCCACTTATACATGCTTGCTTGGGTCAAATGAGACTTGTTGAGGTAGATTTTCTATGACTTGAGGTCAATCCTGTTGCCAACTCATACCTGTTTCCAAGTTAGGTAATATTTCCCCACAGCTAATCATGTTTTTCCATGGAAGACTGGAAACAAACAATTTCCCTTGTGTGACGAGAATCATCATTTGCAACCCTCATATGATGTCTAAACAAGGGTACACATAAACACATGCTTCGCTGGATGGGTAATGTCAGTGTGCATAAGTAATTTGAGAGAAAAAACTCTCTGTGTATGCAAGGCATCAGATGCAGTGTGCAAGAGAAAAGACTGTGCTGGTATGGCCATATAATGCATATGAATGAAAATAGTTTGCATCAAGAGATGCAAATCTCTAATTGTAGAGGGAACATGTGGAAGGGGTGGCCCCAGGAAGACGTGGGATGAAGTGGTGAGAAAGGATCTACAAACATTAGGACTCACAGAGAGGATGACAGTGGAGCAAGACTCCTGGTGGTTTGCTGTGCTTGAAGGGACATATCAAGCTAAGTAAAAGCATGGTTGCTCTTGCATACAGTCATGTCCCCTGCAACCCTCTCCAGGTGAGCATCCCTAATCTTGTGGTCTTGTAGGTGCTGGTGCCATGTGAAAAGCACTCATACTGCTGCTGCTGCGTAAAAACACTCAGTCCACTCTGTAAGGTGGTTGGTGTTAGGAAGGGCATCCAGCCATAGAAACCATACCAAAACAGACATGGAGCTTGAATAGCTCTTCAGCTGGTCAGCTCCTGCCAAACCACCCAACCCATGTCAGCATGGAAAATGGACGTTAAATGATGGTGACGATGATGATGATGATATGTATATATAAGGAAAGAGTTGACAAAGGAATAATGGATTATCTTATGAACTTCCTTAACTTACAGTTATTTCCACTATAAGGTGTGGTAGACTCATAGTTGAGTACCTCACAATTTCATCTGAGCCACAAACATGTAAGGTGTTACTCAGATACTCAGCTATGAGTCCATTGCATCTTATTACAGAAAAAGCTGTAAGCTAATGAAGTTCATAAGATAATCATTTATTCCTTTGTCATCTCTTTTCTTATTACTGCTCTGTTCCTGATTAACACTTCGTTCAAAAACTTACATGTATTGAGTTCTACACCAGGTTATTAGTCACACAATGCCTAATCAAAATATACCTATCTGCCTGTCTGTTTATATATCAAGCTTCTTCATTTTCCATCTACCAAATTTACTCACAAGGCTTTGGTTGACCCTGGGATGTAGGAGAAGACATTTGTCCAAGTTACCAGTCAGTGGGACTGAACCCAAGGCGACATAGTTGGAAAGCAAGTTTCTTAACCACACAGCCATGCCAGTGCCAATTATTAACAATAATAGAAAATTGTTTCTAACATTGGTGTAAGGCCACAAATTTAAGGAAGGAGTTTAGTTAATTAAATGTACTGCAGTACATAACTGATTCGTAATTTTATTAATTCCATAAGAATGAAAGGCATGCAAATGGTGGAATTTAAACTGAGTACATAAAGAGCCATAGCTAAATATCGTGGTGTATGTTCTTTGACACTCTAAGGATTCGGAAGACACAAGAAGAGATGCATTTGAAGACAAGTAGATGAGATATATAGAGAAATACGAAGACAGATGAATAAATGTGAAGATATGGAGAAGGCAAATGATAATGTGGCAGGGAGAGATACATGGAATCAAATCACTATGTCATTGCTTGATCTGTTAAAAATAACAAAATGTCTCTAAGATAATGTATTGCTATCTCTTATAAACAGGTAAAAATGAAGGACATTAGATAATTTGGTCGGAGAAAAGCTATATCTCAAAAGGAGGGATTGTCATGGCAGGAATATTGTTGATCATTAATTAGTCAAAGCTGAACTGGAGTTAAAACAACATAAACAACAAGAAAGATAAACATAGAAAGATTCATGGAACAATACATGGAGAGATATTTGGAGAGGATTATAGACCCATTGAAAAACATACGAATACACGGACCTTACAGAACACACACAAATGCACACTATATTCTTTTGTACTTTTAGTTGTTGCAGTTCTTGGACTGTGACCATGTTGGAGCACTGCATTGGAGGGTTTAGTCAGGCATGTTGACCCTAATACACATGTTTAAGAGCTTCACTTAGTTTATTGGGATTTTTAGTGAAGCAGTTAAGTTACAAGAACAACACCCAGTTGTTGAATGGTGAAATATAAAAACAAACACATAAACATTCATGCACATATACATATACACACATACATATGCATATATGTACATAGGTATATATATATATATATATATATATATATATATATATATATATAAAATATAATATAGGATAAAATCTTTATAAGAATTTATCAAGTAGTTAGCGTGAAAAAACCTCATAATGAAAAAAACTCATCATTTTTTTCCATAAATATATATAATTTATATAAGGGCATTAACTATATAGTAATGCCTCACGCTTAGAGGGACTAAATAAGTCAAAAACTACCAAAAAATAAGCAACATATTTACCGAAAGCGAGGAAATGCAGCTTTCAAAATTAATCTCTTAAAAACATTTAACTTCGAAACGTCTAGATAGAATAGAGACAGCTGATGAAGGGATATTCCAAGTGGCTTTCCGTTTTCCTATGTGTTCGTTCCGTTGTCTGTAGTTTATTGTTCTAACGTCCTGTACCCTGATATGCATGTATATACACATGTAGATGTAAGTATGTACATATATGTGTGTATACATGTATATATATTCTTTGTATTATTATATATATATATATATATATATATATGCATATATATATATATATATATATATATATATATATATATATATATATATGCATAAATCTATTCATGCATATATATATATATCGGGGGTGAGCCCTTTCTAATGCTAACCACTTTACAGCATGGTATGGGTTCTTTTTTTACGTGGCATACATTTACTTAGAGAGAAAAACTGTAAAGGAGAGCAAGACATGGTTATACATATGGACAAACACATGGAATGACATCTAAGGCCGTGTTAAGATGAAATGTATGTAGAGAGACACGTAGAAATTCCCACCAACAGATTCATCTAGTAACACATAAATAGACATATTGGACAGACTTTTGGGGAAACACATGAGGTACATGGACTATTATTTATGGGAAGAGATGAGGATACTCAGAGAGAGAGAGAGTTCTATGAAACATGTGGAGAGATACCAAAAGGAATGCATCAAGAGACATGGAAGCAAGCATGGAAATACATAGAGTAATTTTTATAGGAATATGCCAGGAGACTCATGGGGGGATCCTTAGCAATACTTAGAGTGGCAATTGGAAAGTTTACATGAAGAGAAACACACAAACATGGGAACACAAAGGAAGACACATGAGAATGAGAGATACATAAAAGAACATGTAGAGAGAGACAAGTGAAGTTTACATATGAAAATTTGTTTTGAGCTGAATTGTTATATATGTAGAAATCAATGTGGAAACATGTGGCAAAGAAGAGTCTCATGTCAAAACTAATATGTTGTCATAAAAGTTTAGAATGATAAACATTACTCTTGCCAAAATGCGTCTTCTAAAATAGTCTTGTCTGCCAGTAGACATATTAAACTAAACTGTCATTAAAATCAGGATTAACTTGGTTGAATATAATATTTGTTCTGAGAGAAAACAAATAACATCTTTATTTTCATAATTTGACTGGCATTCCAGCTGTGTCCATCCCCCCTTACTATTTTTACCATAAAATTGTCAGAGAGTTGGATAAAGTATCTGCAGTATTTAGTTATGTGTGCTTACTTTCAGAGTTCGAATCCCACCAAATCTGCCTTTCATTCTTTCAGGATTGACCAATATGCTGGTAGTGTTTTGATATTCTTGCCCTTCCTAACGCCAACTACGCAGAGAGTGTAGTGGGTGTTTTTACATGTCACCCGCACGAAGGCCAGTCAGGCGGTACTGGCAACGGCCACGCTCAAAATGGTGTATTTTATGTGCCACCCACACAAGAGCCAGTCCAAGGGCACTGGCAACAACCTCGCTGAAAAGTCCTTACACATGCCGCGGGCACAAGTGCCAGA
>NC_142937.1:79164524-79167024 GCF_046866305.1 Octopus bimaculoides | reverse complement strand
GGCAGGGAATCGTCAATTAATAATAGAATTAATAATTAACAATCTTGCCAAGTAGTTCAGTATGAAAAAACCTTTATCGGTAAAACCATTTATCATCATAAATATACAGGGATTAGCATTCAGTTGCTTCTCCAACATACTGAAAATTTTCTAAATTTCTAAATTTTCAGTATGTTGGAGAAGCAACTCAATGCTAATCCCTGTATATTTATGATATATATATATATATATATATATATATATATATATATATATATATATATATATTGTTGTACTTGGGGATGGTCATATTGCCAGTTTAGCCAATAAATATATATATATATATATATATATATATATATATATATATATACCTTTATTCAGGAAAAAAGACCTTTTCTTCAGTAAAGAACCTTTTTTTCTTTTGTAGAGATATTTTATCCAAGCTGGCACCAGTTTTGCCTGTTATCGCTTGATGATTCTGGATAATATTTGCATGTTTCTGTACTAAGGTTCTTGGTTGTTATGTTTTACCATTTTAGTAATTTTCATTTCTGAAAGTCCAATATATACCTGACTGAAAGTGTTAGAACACCTACACTGGTAAACACATTAGCAATTTGCTAAATCATATATAAATTCTTATAGAGTAAACATATATGCTTACAGTGAGGCTGTCCAGGAATTGGTGAACTGTGCCAACTCTTCTGGTGATGCTTTGGTCTAAAGCTGAAACTGTACAGTAAAGATTCATACAGTCTCCAGTTTCTGGCCATCTACGGTCGCTACCGCCATGTATGTATACAATTATATGTGTGTTGACAGCAGTAATAGAGCTATTTAGCTCATATTTCTAGCAGTGTAGGAGTTCTAACAACCTCAGTCATATTTCATGATGTTTATTGTTTTATTTTTTGATGAAACACTGCTACCTAGCTGCCTCATTTGAATATATATGTATTTGTGTGTGTGTGTGTGTGTGTGTGTGTGTGTGTGTGTGTGTGTGTTTGTGTGTATATATATGGACTGCAAAAGGGACTGACAGAATAAGTACTAGGCTTACAAAGAATAAGTCCTGGGGTCGATTTCTTTGACTAAAAAACCCTTTAAGGCAATGCTCCAGCATGGCTGCAGTCAAATGACTGAAATAAGTAAAGGAATAAAATAATATGTATGATGTGCTTCCATCCAGTTTCCACAACCAAATTCATTCACAAAGTTGAAGACACTTGCTCAAGGTACCGTGCAGTGGGACTGAACCCAAAACCATGTGGTTGCACAGCAAGCATCTTAAGTACACAACCATAAAGGCACGAAATATTACTCAACACATCATTTCCCAACTCTATTACATTTGTGGTTGCAGATGTTGCTGTTATTGTTGTTTCTAGGTCAATCCTCATCAAGCAATTCATTTGTCCTTTTTTTTTTCAGCCTAAGATGTGAAATAAATGAAACCCTGCTACTGTTTCTAGGAGATCAAGTAGCCATATAGAGGCGATCTCCTTCAGAACTGGTATCAAAATATGCGTGGTCATATGCTTAAATCAGAAATCAATAACAGCTTCACTTCACTGGTTACTTGCAAGAGCTGTGCGATAAATTGCTTTCCAATACATGATATGACACTGATCATATGCTATCGCCATAGTGTTATCACAGGCGATCTTCACAGTTTGATGGGAATAGATGTGTGATAAAGTGTATGCAATGCTTCAGACTGATAATTCACTTTATCTTTGCAACATACTCGGAGGTAAATTGAAATACAGAAATTTGAAATATGTTACATACACACATGCACATGTGTGTGTATGTATGTATATGTAAATATGTAAATATATATATATGTGTGTGTATATATATATATATATATATATATACACACACACACATATATATAAATATATACACACACACACACACACATATATAAATATATACATGTAAATATATACGTATATATATATGTAAATATATATATATACATATTTGTTTTGCAAGATTTTTGATGTGAAATCGTGTGTTGAAACAGATGTTGTTGTACTTGGGGATGGTCATATTGCCAGTTTAGCCAATAAAAACACACGCACTGTATATTTGGTGTTAATTTGCTTCAGCTTTATATTACATTAATCTTAATCTTAATCATTAAGATTAATGTAATATAAAGCTGAAGCAAATTAACACCAAATATACAGTGCGTGTGTTTTTATTGGCTAAACTGACAATATGACCATCCCCAAGTACAACAAAATATATATATATGTCAATGTGAATACCCGTCAGAGTGTAAGTATCTTGAGAGAAAAGCTGAACATTAGAAGCATCAGTTGTGGCGTGCAAGAGAGACGATTGCGCTGGTATGGACATGTGGTGAGAATGGAGGAGGATAGCTGCGTGAAAAAGTGCCACACCCTAACAGTTGAGGGAACCCGTGGAAGAGGTAGGCCCAGGAAGACCTGGGCTGAGGTGGTGAGGCAAGACCTTCGTACATTGGGCCTCACCGAGGCGATGACTA
>NC_142937.1:79159524-79162024 GCF_046866305.1 Octopus bimaculoides | reverse complement strand
GTAAGTTGATAATATCGACCCTAGTGCTTGATTGATACTTAATTTACTGAACCCAAAAGTTAAAAAGCAAGGTTGACCATGGCGGAATTTGAACTCAGAAAGTAAGGATGAGTGAAATGCTGCTAAGCATTTTACCCAGCATGTCAATGATTCTGCCAGTTTGCCACCTTAACAGGCCTGTAGTTATGACAGCATGATGATTAATGCGTGCATGGTTATGTGTTTAAGACGTTTGTTTTGCAAGCAGGCATGTAGTTTTAAGGTTCAATTCTAATATATGGTACCTTCAGCAAACACCAGGCTAATCATAAATATTGTCTGCGATTTTTTTATGGCTTCTTTCATGGCAATATATATTTTTTCACACTTTTTAAGGCTAAACTATTACTAACAATATACTGTATTTACTGGCCTATTGGATCCCCCCTTGCAGCCGAAGCTCCCCCTGATTAGAATAGCTGTGCGTTACGTCGCTTGATTGCTTTAGATGCAAGTACACTGTATCTTGTATCTCTTATTCCTTGGAGGCTGGTATGCATGGGCGACTGCTGGTCTTCCATAAATAACCTTGCTGGACTTGTGCCTTGGAGGGCAACTTTCTAGGTTTACCCTTTCTGATGCCCATTTTCCCATGTAAGACGTCCATTATACCATATGCCTTTGAAAGTGCAAAGGCAGCAGATTATTTGTTGACAATGGAAATGTCAACAACATTACCACATGTATACAGCAACAATTTTCAGTGAAGCTAAAAACATAAAGAAACAAACACAGGTAGGCAATGCCCTCACCCACAAAATTTACATATGTCTGTATATATATATATAGATATATTATCAGCATCATCTAGCATGCGACTGCCATATCGGTATGGAATGGATGGTTTGACAGGAGCTGGCAAGGCCAGGATCCACACCAGGTTCCATTTGTCTGCTTTGACATGGTTTCTACAGTTGGATACCCTTCTTAATGCTAACCATTTTACAGAGTGCACAGGGTGCTTTTTATGTGTTTCCAGCACCAGTTCTTTATGCATGGCACCAGTACCAGTGCTTTTTATGTGACACCATCACCAGAACCATTTACGTGGCACCAGCATCAGTGTTTTCTTACATGGCACCAGCACCAATCCTTTTATGTTGAACCAGTACTAATGCTTCTTATGTGCCAACTTAATGCTTATATATATATATATATATATATATATATATATATATATATATATATATATATATATATATATATGTGTGTGTGTGTGTGTGCACATGCATGTATGCATGTGTGTTCTAGTTTGTTTACAAAAGGTGAAGGTAGTACTCATTTTTCTTGCATCTCATGATTCTTGCCAATGCAATGTTTGTGTTGTTCTTATCTGAAGATCATGGGTGTCATGAAATACAAATTACAAGAAAAAAAAATTATTTATGATATATCATAATCACGAATAACATTATTACTGTCGTCGTCGTCGTCGTCATCATCATCATCATCATCATCATCATCATCACTTTTTCCATCTGTGTTTTTTTTTTCAAGGAAATATTCAATGTCATTTGCCCTTTCTGGTGCCAGACTGCTATTTATATTCAGATAAGTTTCTGCTTATTCAAAATGGTCTTTGCATACTGAATGACTAAAATGAGGTGTTTTTGTTTACAGGAAATGTAAATAAAAATATTGTTAATGCCAATGTGAAGATACACAGAGACTAATACACACACACACACACACACACACACACATGCAGATACATCATTTAATGTCTGCTTTCCATGCTGGCATGGGTTGGACAGTTTGACAGGAGCTGGCCAGCTGGAGTGCAGTACCAGGTTCCAGTTGTCTGATTTGGCATAGTTCTCAAGGCTAGATGTCCTTCCAGGTGCCAACCACTTTACTGAGTGTACTGGTTGCTTTTTGAGTGGCACCAGCACAGGTGTTCTTTACATGGCACGAGCACAGGTGCTTTTTGAGATTGGTACCAGCACAAGTGCTTTTTATGTAGCACCAGTACAGGTGTTTTTTTTACATAGTACCAACACCAGTGCTTTTATGTGACTCCCCAAAACACGCATATCACTCTCACACATCGATGGGCTTATGAATGCCTTCATCATCATCATCGTTTAACGTCCACTTTCCATGCTAGCATGGGTTGGACGATTTGACTGAGGACTGGTGAAACCGGATGGCAACACCAGCCTCCAATCTGATTTGGCAGAGTTTCTACAGCTGGATGCCCTTCCTAACACCAACCACTCAGGGAGTGTAGTGGGTGCTTTTACGTGTCACCCGCACGAAGGCCAGTCAGGCGGTACTGGCAACGGCCATGTTCAAAATGGTGTATTTTATGTGCCACCTGCACAGGAGCCAGTCCAGGGGCACTGGCAACGATCTCGCTCAAAAATCCAAAAATTTGTTTCTTGCACTGATGTGATACTACAAGCAATTGAACCTGAAACCATGAAGTGAACTTCATAAGCACACAGCTGTGCCAAGGCTT
>NC_142937.1:79147024-79154524 GCF_046866305.1 Octopus bimaculoides | reverse complement strand
ATTAAGCAATCTATCGTAGTGGCATCTCCAGACCTCTTTCTTTGCATCCTCATTTAATGCAAGCGTACCATCATCCATGCGAACACATTTCTCTCCTACAACATCACTATTCTCTCTCCTACACTGTCTTGCAACCCGAAATACCTCGAGTCTTTGGTCCTCACGGCGCAGAACATTGGCAAATCTTTCCTTATCTGCTTCCCCTCTGGCTAAATAAACCTGTCGCCTAGCCTCCCTTCTGGCACATTGGTACAATTCCCTGCTACCACCGTTCTTCCAGTCCTTCCAAGCTTGTTTCTTTTGTCTAATAGCCCTGTCTACCTCCTTGTTCCACCACCACGTTACTCTGGGTTGGGAGGGGACCTTACACCACCCACAAATCTGGTCGGTGGCTTTCAACAGGTTGTCCCGCAGAAATCTCCAATTGTCTTCCACGTTGTATGATGCTATATATATATATATATATACATATATAGATACACATACATACATATATATAACAGACACATACATATATATACACACATACATATTGTATACATATACATATTATATAAATATATATATATATAATATATGTATTATGTGTATATATATATATATATATATATATATATATATATATATATATATATATATATATATGTATATATGTATATATATATATATATATATATATATATATATATATATATATATAAGACTTTCCGTATTCCCGAGCGTCATACTAATATATACTTTTGTTATTTACACCACCTGTCCTCGTCTGTTGTTATTTTTTGTATATTCTCCCATATATATATATATATATATATATATATATATATATATATATATATATATATATATATATAAGTATATATAAGTAGGTCAGAGAATGGTATTGATTCAGAAGGACCATACCATGCAGTTGGTTTCAGATTAGTTTAGTTTTTAGATATATTGATTGTAGCTGTGGTTGTATGGCTGCTTCAGAGAGACCACCGACCTTCTATTTGTATTGTATTCTATTCTACCAATCTGACTGCTGATACCAATAGGTGACAGTAGTAGTAGTAGTGGTGGTGGTGGTGGTTGAGATTGTGTTGCTACTAGTAGTGGTTTTGTTAGTAATGATTGTACTGGTAGTGGTAGTTGGTGGTTGTGGTGGTGATGATAGTTGTGGTGGTTGTGGTGGTGGTGGTAGTAGTGGTTGTGGTGGTAGTGTTGGTTGCGGTGGTGGTGTTAGCCGTAGCATTAGCAACAGTGGTGATGGTGTTAGTTTTGGCAATGGTTGTGGTGGTAGTGGTGGTGGTGGCGGTGGTGATAGTGTGCTTGTAGTTGTAGTAACTGTGCTAGTGTTTGTGATGATTGTGGTGATCATGGTGGTGGTGGTGGTGGTGGTGGTGGTGGTGGTGGTGGGGCTTGCTGTGTGCAGTGTTGGTGACAATAATGTTGGTTGTAGTGGTAGTAATAATGATAATAGTGGTGGTGGTGGTGATGATGATAGTTGTGGTGGTAGTAGTGGTAGTAGTGGTGGTGATGATAGTTGTGGTGGTGGTAGTGGTAGTAGTGGTGGTAGTGATGGTGGTTGTGCCGGTGATGATAGTTGTGGTGGTGGTAGTGGTGGTGGTGATGGTGGTTGTGGCAGTGATGATAGTTGTGGTGGTGGTAGTGGTAGTAGTGGTGGTGGTGATGGTTAATGTTAGTAATGATGGAAATGGGGGAAATATTAGTGGTGGTGGTGGTGGTGGTGGTGGTGCTGCTGCTGCTGCTGTTGGTGGTGATAATGGTGATGACAAAGGTTTAATTATTGTTTTTTAATCTTATTATTCATTTATCTTTTAATCATTTCACTCAGTACACAGTGGCCATGCTGGGGCACTACCTTGAAGGGGATGTAAACACACCAACACAAGTTGTCAAATGGTGATGGGGAACAAACATTGACACAAAGACACACACCCACACAATCTGTATATATATATATATATATATATATATATATATATATATATATATATATATATATATATATATATATATATATATATATGTATATATATATATATATATGTATGTATAGATATATATGCATAGATAGATTTATATATATATATATATATATAAATCTATCTATACATATATATCTATACATACATATATATATATATATATATATATATATATATATATATATATATATATATATATATATATATATATAAATGTACATATATATATATATATATATATATATATATATATATATATATATATATATATATGTATATATATATATATATATGTATGTATAGATATATATGTATAGATAGATTTATATATATATATATATATATAAATCTATCTATACATATATATCTATACATACATATTTATATATATATATATATATATATATATATATATATATATATATATATATATATAAATGTACATATATATATATATATATATATATATATATATATATATATATATATATGTCTATCTATATACATATATATATATATATATATATAATTATATATATACATATATATATATATATATATATATATATATATATATATGTATATATATATATATCTATAAGTGTATATATATATATATATATATATATATATATATATATATATATATATATATATATATATATATATATATATATATATATAATGGGCTTCCTTCAGTTTCCGCCCACGAAATCCACTCACAAGGCTTTGGCAGGCCTGAAGCTATAGTAGAAATGCTTGCCCAAGGTGCCATGCAGTATGATTGTACGTGGTTGGGAAGCAAACTTCTTACCACACAGCCACCCCTGTGCCTATCCATTATTACCTCTAACCAGGCAGCCACATAATCAAAGGCATTCCAGTTATGACCATCTCACCTTTTCCTTGATATGCAAGACTGGACTACATTAGCTCAAGGTGTCATTTTTTTTTTTTTACTTAAAATGTTAAAGTGAGATTTGAGGCTGATGCGGCTCATATTTCCAGCAGATTGAGCAACCATGTAGGGGTCATATGCTGGTGTCAGTGATGCTGATATTCGTGTTGATGGTGGTGGAAATTATTGATATGTTGGTTATGGTGATGGCAACAATGAAGGTAGTTACCATGGAAACAATATTAGTGGTAGTGGTGGTGGTGGTGATGGTATGATGGAGACAGTAATTGTAAAAGAGCATTATTGGTACTGTTGTCGTTGTTGTTGTTGTTGTTGTTGTGGTGGTGGTGGTGGTGGTAGTGGTTGAAACCATAGTAGAAGTTATGGTTAGGGTTGCAGTAGTGGTAGTAGTAACACAGGAAGTAGTCGTTGTAGTATTGATGCTAAAGGTGGGGGAGATGTTTGTAACGTTGAATGTTTGGGTAGTAGTAGTAGTAGTGGGTGGTGGTGGTGGTTGTGGTGGTTGTGGTTGTGGTGATTGTGGTTGTGGTGGTTGTGGTGGTGGTTGCGGTGGTGGTGGTGGTGGTGATGGTGGTATTAGAGAGATGGTTGTCATGGAAACTATATTAGTGATGCTGTTGTGAAGGTACATGGCTTAGCGATTAGGGCATTCAGTTCGCAATCATAAGGTTATGAGTTCGATTCTCAGTGGTGCACTGTATCCTTAAGCAAGACACTTTATTTCACATTACTCCTGTCCACTCAACTGACAAAACTAAGTTGTACCTGTAATGCAAAGGGTCAGCGTTGTCTCATTCAGTGTGTCATGCTGAATCTCCCTGAGAACTACGTTAGGGGTACATGTGTCTGTGGAGTGCTCAGCCACTTGTACATTAATTTCACAAGCAGGCCATTCTAGTGATCAGATCAATCAGAACCCTCGTCATCATAATCGATGGAGTACCAGTTATTTGTGGTCATGGTTAGGCTAGATGTTGTGGCTATGGTTGTAGTGCAGTGGTGGTTGTGATGATGGTGATTATGGTGATGGTGTGTATAGACGTGGAAGCAGTATTTTTAGTGAGGGATAATTGTGGTTGTAATGATGATGATGATGATGATGATGATGATGAAGACGAAGGTGATGATGATAATGTTAATGATGATGTTGATGATGATGATGACAACCATGATGTTGATGATGATGACAATGATGATAGTAATGATGATGATGATGATGATGAAGATGGTGATGATGATGATGACGATGGTGATGATGATGATGTTGATGATGATGGTGATGATGATGACAACCATGATGTTGATGATGATGACAATGATGATAGTAATGATGATGATGATGATGAAGATGGTGATGATGATGATGACGATGGTGATGATGATGATGTTGATGATGATGGTGATGATGGTGATGATGATGATGATGATGTCGACAATGGTGATGTCGACAACGATGATGTCGACAACAACAACAATGACAATGACGATGATGGCTATGATAATAATGACAATGAAGATGATGATGTGGTGGTTCAAGTTATAGCTTAGATGGAGTCAGTTGGGTTTTTTTTTTTATTATGGTAACAGAGAAAGGTTGATGCTGACGAAATGTTAGAAGGTGGTTTTTACAATCTGAAAGAATGGACAAAATACCACTAAAGTTTTAAAAAAAGTTTTCAAATGGTACCCTCCGATATATCCTCATATCATCTTCTCTTTTTTTCCAGCTTTAGTAGAAAAGAGAAAAGGTGATATGTGTATCTTATCTACAGCCAGACACCATGTGTCTTATCTACAGCCAGACACTATGTGTCTTATCTACAGCAAGACACTTGTTCCTGTCCTGAAGAGTGGATGTCATACTCCATTCCAGTTCACCAAAACAAATGATCTTGATTGACCATACCATGTTGTTTCAAAGTAGAATAGAAAAAGCTCATGGATTCAAGACTGAAATATGTGTTAGTTTGACCAAGAACTTGAGGAAAGCAAACATTCAAGTCAAGGTTTTCTTCTGTAGAAATTGGAGCCAGATGTTTTGTGAGCAAATCTGCTGACGCTCTAATGAAACAACTTTCAGTCTCTGAGAAGAACAGCACCAAAGCCTTAAAGGCAAAAATGGCAGAGAGATGTTCTGGCTGGATCTGGTTGAAGAGGAACAAAAGTGACCACCATACCGTTTGAAGGCAATATTTTTTTTTTGTTTTAACACTAAGTGAAGTAACTCTGAGTAAGTCATTGTGATAGCATCGACATTTCACTGCTACCATGACAACCAAGTTATTTCATCTTTAAGTATAAGTTTGAAAGCTGATGGAATTTCTAAGTGGGTGGTTTAGATGCATGTCTCCAATATCCAAGTAATTAAAAAGTGGCAACAGAAGGATACCCAGGCTTACAAAGAATAAGTCCTGAGGTCGATTTCTTCGACTAAAAAAATCCTTTAAGGTGGTGCTCCAGCATGACCACAGTCAAATGACTTGAAACAAGAAAAAGAATAAATGAATAAAAGAATAACTACCAATAACTATTCACAAGTCTGGTACTTATTCTTTGCATGTGGTAGAGCTGAAAAATTGAGAATTATGTGTTCTTGCCTCATGAAATAGCAGAACTGTTTTAGAATACATGAACGTCTGATTTCAGATAACCTGACAATATATTGCATTCATTTTTTTCACATCTACAGAATGAAACGAAAGGCAGTAAAATTTCGGTGTTACTTTTATTCGTTCTATGTATATTTAACTGTAATAAGTTCATAGTTTATGTAGCAAATTTTGAGCATATCTCAAAGAAAGAAAGTATATTGATACCATAAATAATGGTATAAAGTTTCGATACTGTAAGTTATAGTATCAAAGTGAGCTGTGTCTGAAAGCCAGTTTTTATCCTAGTTCACATATATTTCACATCATCTATGTTGCTAATGTGTTTTGGATTAGGTGTTATCGTCATGCAATCTCAGTTTGATGTGAAGTCATATAACCCAGTTGAAAGTGATTATGATATAGCTGTTTAAATTTGGGAGTATTATCAAAAATAATGATGTGCCACAGAACATACACACATGCATTTGTTCATCCATCTGTCCATATACATACATACATGATGGTTGTCTACTCTTTATGCAGAATCTGACCACCTTGTGCACTTACACCTTAGATCTATCATGGCATCTGATGTTGGACCTCCAAGAGCTGCAGTTAAGTTCTGATCTTTGTGAATGTTAAAATGTCTTTTGAGGCCTCCGTTAGATTTGCAGATCTTATGGCATACACAGCATTGAAAGGTGTGCACAGACATATATACACATACATAACAGGCTAGATATAATATTTTGGGACAAACAAGAAAAAGTATGTACCATCAGAGAAGTCGGCAACACTGCTGACACGAGTATCTCTGCAAAATCAAAGAAAAAGATAGAATAACAAATGAAATGAGAAATAAAGAAAGCTTCTAACAATGCAGTAAGTTTGGGCACCAAAGGCTTGTCTTCAGAAAAATACAGTCAGAGGCACTAACGCAGCTAGGTGGATGGGTGGTAGGGTGGTCGGGGCGGTCCACCCCGGGCAGCACTTTTAAAGGGGTGGCATTTTTGGGTCTGCTGTAGGCAATATGTGTTTTTTGTGGGGTCTAGGGGATGGCAAACAGAAGGGTCGCCTCGAGTGACATACACTCTAGCAGCTCTAGTGGTCAAAGGAGCTTTCCTTATTTCTCATTTCATTCATTATTCAGCATCAAATACGTTTATAAAGGTTAGCTGCCCTGCAGATTTGAACATCTCTTTCAAAAATCAATAAGAAAAAGAATATTTATGATAAATACTTCAAAGCCTCCAATGCCTTCACCTTGGTTACAAATTCACATTTATACTAATAATAATTGGTGCACTTGGCGAGGAGAGTAAATGTTTGTGTGACACTTTGGAAAAGCTAGAATTTTCAGACAAGAAATCAGCTAACATGAACTATACAAAGATAGTTTGTAAGCAGAACAGTAAGAAATACGTGAGAATTTTCTGAACTTCAGCTCATAACACTAACTGTAGCTGCTATCAAAATTCCAGTGATGGAGATGTAATCTTTTCCTTAGAAATCAGTTCATCCCTTCCAGGAAAATTTCCAATATGCAAAAAAGAAAAAGTAACATTCATCCATACATGCATACATACATTGCAGATTCTCCTGTCAGAGCTGACAGTTGAGGGTTCAATAGTTTCTTGATAAACACCCTGCACGGATTATTTGTTTATAATGGCCGGTTGTTTGGGCTGCACATAAGCTCACTTCCTCCATCAAATTGACATTGCCTGTACAAGTGCATGGTGTACCACAGGTGAGATTGTTGACGATGTGATTGCAGAGCAATGTGAGACAAAGTATATTACTCAAGAACACAACACACTACCTGGTACAGGGATTCAAATCCTTGTCTTGTGATTATTTGTGCCTATTCACCAGGTCATATGCATTCTTTTACATGCCTATTCACCAGGTCATGCCTTTTCTCTTACATGCATACATACTCACATGCACAAATGCATACATATGCACACTCATCTCTCCATATATACATACATGC
>NC_142937.1:79124524-79137024 GCF_046866305.1 Octopus bimaculoides | reverse complement strand
GTAAAAGCACTCTGGTGGCACGGAAATGGAACCTGTGCCGGTGGCATGTAAAAGCACTTTGGTGGCATGGAAATGACACCTGTGCCAGTGGCACGTAAAAGCGCCTGTTACACTCTTGGAGTGGTTGGTGTTAGGAAGGGCATCCGGTTGTAGAAAACCATGCCAAAGCAGACTTCAGCCTGGTGCAGCCTTCCAGTGTGCCAGCCCAGTCAGACCATCCAACCCATGCCTGCATGGACAACGGACATTAAATGATGATGATGATGATGATGATGTATTCAATAATCTATCTTTACTGAAGGCTCAACAAGACCAGGATCTCAGCAGAGTGATTTATTTCTTTGCCTACAAGAAATAAAACCTATGAGTAATAGAGCAATTATAATTGTGTATACACCATCAGACAGTATATTAATGATTATGCTTATATAACTGGTCAGAATCTTACAGAATCTTACACGTTGGCTATTACACCTAGGCAATATTGACAACACTTCTGGTCATTATGCCTGAAGAGTTGTCAATACTGTCTAGGTGCAAAAGTTGATGTGAAAGGAAACAGTAACATTCTGACCAGTCATATGCCATAACCATTAATATACTGCTTACTGATGTATAAATCTGTCTGTCCGTCCATCCGTCCGTCCGTCCATTTGTCTGTCTGTCTGTCTGTCCACCTGTTCATCTGTCCCTCCGTCCGTCTATCTATCCATCCATCTATCTGTCTGTCCTTCCATCCATCCTTCCATCCTTCTGCCTGTCTGTCTATCTGTTCTTCCGTCCACCCATCTGTCTGTCTGTCTGTCTGTCTGTCTGTATGTATGTCCATCCATCCATCCATCCATCCAACCATCCATCCATCTCTCTCTCTCTCTCTCTATATATATATATGTTGCTGGTGCTGTATACTGCAGATCCTGTTGGTGGCCTTCAAGACTAATTTACACACCCTAAACCAGGCATGGGCTGCCTTTTTTCAAGGAATGAGCTGCATGAGACATGGCTTGTCATTAGGTAGGGCACACTCCTAAAAAGATTTTAGTAAGCATTTTTACCTGTGGAATTAGGCATGTCATTGAGAAAGTCTGGTGGGTTGCATGAAATCCACGGGTTGTATGAAACTCATGGTCTGCCCTAGAACATGTAAGCAGTCCTTCCAGCCTACATTGTGCACATGTAGAAACTAACATATTTTAACCATCTTTGTTGGTAGTAAATTGAGAGCCTCAAGCAAACCTTTATTGTTGGTATTAAACCCAGGCAGGTGTCAGTATGAGTGACTCTGTCACGATGGTCTGTAACTTAAAACAGCCGATGGGCAATGAGCTTATACACCACTTGCTGCCCAATGCTGAATTGTCCAAGATTGATCACATCAATAGTCAATTGTCAAGGAAGTTACCATAGGTTGTTTGTTGATCTGATGGTACAAGGAGGAGGTGGTTATCTGTTTCATCATGAGAAGGTTATCTTAATCATTGGAAAGCACACACAAAACTGCTTCTTTCTTCACTTTTTCTTTAGTTCTTAATATGTCAAGATTTTCTGCATATTTCAGTGACCTGGTCCCTGACAGAGTAAGATCTATCAGTCAAAAGATGAACAAGATAAAAAAAAGTGAGAAAGAGAGAGAGAGAGAGAGAGAGAGAGAGAGAGAGAGAGAGAGTAGAAGGAGAGGAAACCACTAACGTTTTTGAAAACTTGCCTGTAACTGACTTTCAACAGACATAGTGGAGACCGGTGTCCAAAGACCAGGTCACGGAAGTGTCGTCTTTTATTTTTTACCTTTTACTTCAGTCTTAGGACTCTAGCAAATAAATGCTGGGTGATTGCTTTTAAGAGTTTAGTCAAACAAATCAACCCCAGTATTCATTTTTAAAGTTTAGTACTTATCTACTTATCGTATTAACTTCTTTTGCTGAACCATGGAGTTATGGAGAGATAAACAGACCAACACTGGTTGCCAAGTGGAGGAATGGGAGGAAAACATAAATGCAAAGACACACACACACACACACACACACACACACACACACACACACACACACACACACACAACGGGCTTCCATACTCTTTCCATCTACCAAATCCACTCAAAAGGTACTGGCCAGTCTGGGACTATAGTAGAAGACACTTGCCCAAGGTGGCACACAGTGACACTAGACCCAAAGCCATGTGGATGCAGAACAAACTTCTTAACCACACATCTAAACTTGTACTTTTGATGAAATTTTTGACATATTAAGGAATAAATGAAAATGAAGACCACAAATTTTCTGTAAATTCTTAAATGATAAAAATGACTTTTCTATGATGTAATTGTTTCACATTCAACAGAGAGTTTTAGATCAAGGCAGTTGTGCAACTTGGAAGTATGTTACTGTTATTGACAATATTAATCATATATTCTTTATCTTTTATATTGATATTCAAATTAGTGTTATCTTATGGAAGGAAAAGACAATAAGGAATTCTGAGTTTGTTTGTTGGGTGTTGTTGTTGTTGTTTTGTGTCTTATCTTTTATCTTTCACTTGTTTTTAGTTATTGGACTGCAACCATGCTGTGGTATTGCCTCGAAGTGAAGTGTTTAGTTGAACAAGCTGCCACCAGTACATTTTTTTTCTTCTTTTTTTTTTTAACTTGATGCTTATTCCCTCAATATTTCATGCTGAACTGCTAAGGACATAAACAAACTAACACCAGATGTCAAGCAGCAGTGTAAGACAAAACAGACAAACACACGCACACACACACACACACACACAATTCTGCCAGTTGCTGGGGGACTTAATGTCTTTGATAGTAGGTCTGTTTGGTCAGAGGTCAAGCAGCGACTGACCTGAGGCTAAACAACAACAACAACAACAACTACAACAGCAAACCCCTCAATTATTTCCTTATTTAGTTGCTTATCAGTCATATCAAGAGTTTTGAGATGCTCTGTGTTTCTTTCAATTAATTTTAAATATAACAAAGAATTTAGTAAAATAACTTAGTTATCATTAAGCTAGTGTTAGGAACATAAATTATTACTAGGATCTTGTTCAAAACAGGGGCACCAGTTTTCATTTATGTTTTATGTAGTGTTTTTGGTACCGAAAGACTTTCAAACTTCGTATACTTATCTATTTTGTGTTATAGAACAGAAAAAAATTTTTGTATTCGAATTTATTTCATGTAAAAAATTGTCTTATTTCGATAATTTCAACCAATCACTGACAAGTATTCAGCTATTTACACTTACTCCTTTGGCAGTTTAAGCGGTGTAAAGCGTATTTAATCTCCATTACTTCTGACATTTTGCAGAGAGGCAACACACGTGTGTTCGTTTTCCCTTACCCTAACCCTAATTGACTTGCTCCTTCCCTCAAAAACCAGGCCTTGTGCCTATAATAGAAATGTTTATTAGCTACTGCCAATATGCTTCAGCCATTTTTTGACAAGGAAATAATAATTTTATCACCGCCAGAATCGTTTGAGAATCGTTTGAGAATCGTTTGTTTACGTAGTCAGCACTTAATTTTTATGGCTAAATGGACGTCAGTCATTGGTTGAAATTACAGAAATACGACAACTTTAACATGAAATAACTTGCGATGTACGTTTTTTTGTTAAGAAGACTAAGAGAAAAAGATGTTTTATATGACACATTCTACCAGTGTCCCAAGTTTCAAAGTATTTCGTTAAGAAAATACTGGTGCCCCCGTTTTGAACAAGATCCTATTACTAAGATTCGGGGGAAGATTTTAATTCAAAACTTACGAAAACAAGACATTTGTACTACAGAGCCAGAGCCAGTTTCAGCCAGGTTGGTATCGAAAGGGTTAACATATAGACATCTTACTTAGACACCATTCAGTTTGATATCATTATATTGTGGTAAGTAGCTTGCTTACCAACCACATGGCACACTGGCACACAAAAATTCGTTTTGGCATTTATTATTATAGATGGCTTGTGTGTTTTCTACATGTTGTGAGGTGTGTATGTGCATGTAGTATGACACATGGTACTGTGCGGCATATCAATGTTGTATGGGTATTTTGTATGAGTACGTATTATGCGTATACAACAAGTGAAGGGGCATGTCTCAGTGGTTAGGTTGTCGGGCTCACAATCATCAGGGCTACCGAAATAATGCTTGAGAGTTGCATGCTTCCCTGGGAGCTGTGGTTGAGAACAGCTGGTTACTGTTGTTTAACCTCAGGTTAACCCTCCCTGATCACAAAAGTGTCCGTGTGGTGTCATGTAAAAGTGCTTTTGTGGTGCCATGTTAAAGTGCCTGTATAGTGCCATGTAAAAGCACTCAGTACACTCTGTAAAGTGGTTGGTGTTAGAAAGGGCATCCAGCCGTAGAAACCATGCCAAATCATGCTGGAGTCTGGTGCAGCCTCACTGGCTTGGCAGCTCTAGTTAACCCATCCAACCCATGCCAGCATAGACAACAGATGTTAAATGATGATGATGATGATGATGATGATGATGATGATGATGATGAAGCTTCCTTATAAGCACCTTGTGCTTGTGTTGTGTTTAGTATGTATTTATGCGCTGTTAATATTTTCTGTTCATGTCATATGTTATCTGATCTAAGTGTTGTTAAAGCCAAGGGGTTAATTTTTTTTATGCTTTAACCCTTAGAGCCTGTAACACTGGTATAACAATGGCAATGCTAGGCATGCACATGTTGCAGCACTGGTAAATTGCTAAAGGGTCACTGGGTGCAGCATATTTGATTATGCATGTTTTGACCCTATTTTAATTGACCAATCATTAGTAAGTATATATAAAGTTTTTACATGCTTTATAGCCTACTGACAATGCAGAAATTGTATCATATATAAGTTATGACAACCTCACTTCTAATCCCTGTCAGACCTGAGTAAAAATGGCTCAGAAGCCCTGGCACAGGATCAAATAGTGCCAAGGAGGTTAGGAATCAAAGGGTTAAAACTCAATATTCTTTTACTTTCCTTTATCAGTTAGTTTTGATCTACTCTATCTATTTTATCTTGTCTGTTTTAACATCTCAGCTCAATCAAACCATATTTCTATCTATTATTGCATTAACTGTAAATGGTAATAAAAAAATATTCTACTTCGTAACTTGTCTTTCTGTATAATGTGTTCTATGCTAGTTGCTTTTACATAATCTAATTTATTTCTGCATTTAAGATATTCTGTCACTTTTGGCTTTTTCTTCATTGTTTTTAACCACTTACTATCCACATTCTGGAGAATGTGTTTTTAAAATTTTATATTACATCAAGTGAACCATAATATAATTGGCTGGAGGTTTTAGACACTGTATTAGATACTGCAGGTTTACATATTCAAAGAAATGTGGATTGAATTGAATGAAAGCCAAATTATTGCTGGTATCTTTTATCTTTCACATCTTTCAGGCTCTAGACTGTGGCCATGCTGGGGCACTGCCTTGAAGAACTTTTAGTTGAATCAATTGACTCCCAGTACTTTTTTTTTAAAGCCTGGTACTTGGTCTATCTGTAGACTTTGCCAAACTGCTACATTACAGGGACATAAACACACCAACACCAGTAGTCATGTAGTGGAGACACACACTCACACACACACACACACACACACACATGGATGCACACTCACACACACACATACACACACACACACACACACACAAATACTCAAATGATACTTATTTTATTGACACCAAATGGATGAAAAGTAAACTCAACCTCGACAGAATTTGAACTTGGACTATAAAGATGGACAAAATACCACTAAGCATTTTGCCTGGTCTGCTAATGATTCTGCCAGCTCACCGCCTTTGCTTGTATAATTATTACAGTTGACTTATAACTCAAACTGAAAACATGGAAGAATGAAAAGCAAAGTCAACCTCAATAGACTTTGATCTCAAAATGACCAAATATGCTGCTAAATATTGACTTTAAATTTTGGCACAAAGTGAGCAGTTTCAAGGGAGTGGGTAAGTCAACTATATCGACCCCAGTACTCAACTGGTACTTATTCTATCGACCCTGAAAGGATGAAAAGCAAAGTCAACCTTGGTGGCATTTGAACTCAGAAAGTAAAAACAAATGAAATGTTGTTAAGCATTTTGCCCAGCATGCTAACGGCTCTGCCAGTTTGCTACCTTACATACAACTAACTATTGCTTTCAGGTTCTGACACAAGGCCAGCAATTTCAGGGGAGGGGTAAGTTAACTTCATTGATCCCAGTAATCAACTAGTACTTATTCTACTGACCTCGAAAGGATGAAGGCAAATCCGACCTTGACACTATTTGAACTGAGAACATAAAGACATGAAATGCTGCTAGGAATTTTGCCCAGCATACGAATGGCTCTAGCAGCTGGCTGCCTCACACACAGCTAAATATTGTAAAGTATTTTGTCCAAAAATCTACCAATTCTAGCAGTCCACTTTGCTTTCTATGATATCAATGTCTTAAAGCCCATTAATCTGTTGGGACACGACATCAGCTAGTTTCTCAAAAGATGACTGCTTCATCAAGATTAAGGGTTCCAAGAGATTTGAATTAATAACAGCAAGCTAAAACATCATTTGCAGAGCTGTATACAAAGTTCTGAATGGCAAGTATTTACTTCCTCAGTGTTAGAAAGTTGATATTTACTTTCTCAGTGGGCATATATAAAAATGTAATTCAAAAAGTTAATGGATTAGAGAATGAAATAATTTAAGGATGATACACATATGAAAATCAATAGATTAGTTCATTATTCGGTTGAGCTTGTTTGGACATTTTTAACTTGGTCCCACATTAGTGCATTAATTAAGAGAGGTCTTCAGGGAAGCATTCAGTGTCACTCGTGGGTTGGTTTACATAAGTAGATGGATTAGTTTGTGTTAACATATCTAATGTATCGAGCATTAGGAAGCTCATACTTAATAAATACCTGGTGAAAAAATACATATAATTTCAGTCAATGACTATCTGTATATGATATAGTAATATGAGTTGACTTATATTATTAAATTTCTCAAATTCATAACCTCATCACCATCATCATCATTTAATGTCTGTTTTCTATGCTGGAATGGACTGGATGGTTTAACAGGATTCAGTGATCTGCAGAGCTATGCTAAGCTTCAGTATTAGCTTTGGCATGGTTTCTGGAACTGGATGTCCTTCCTAATGTCAACCACTTTACAGTGTGTACTGGGTGTTTTTTACATGCCATTGGCACTAGTGAGGTTGCCAAGTAACTTGCAAGACAGAAAAGGGGATCAAGGAAGATGAATCTGCTTCTGCTATTAACTAAAGGGAAGTACTTGAGATGGGAGAGGTGGCTTTATGTCAAAGCTAAAGTATGTCTTGCTACAGAGGGAATGTATGGCTACCACACATTATATAGGAGTAGGTGGGAGTAGTTGGAAGAGAATAACGTTGATAGTGATGCAGTGTCAAGGAAAAAAAATACTTTACTCTTTGTCTCAATTGGTTTGATCACCAATCAAAGCATTAAGATGTAAAAATTAAAAGACTTTCTTTTCATCTCTAAAGCTGAGCTTAAGAAAATATACTAACAATTAACAATAGTTCATCTCAGACATTTTGATATTTAATTGGTTTGTTCAGTTGAATAATAGAGCAACAATATATATTTCTTGGTGTTACCTAAGGGCATGTTTTCCATTACATCTGACAAGAATCTGTGAATAATCCATAGGGTTGTTATTACCACACATCTGTTTGTACAATGTATCAATGTTATCAATAAAATGAATGTACCCAGATTTCTATTGAAGTTACAGAAAGAAACATTGGGAACTTAAGAATAAAAGAAGCTATTTTAATCAACATGTTAATGACTGATCTGAACTGTATGTGGCTGACTGGCTATTATAGCAATGCAAAACAACCATTCATACACACATACTACAGATCAAGAAAATCAGCTAACAACAACATTTTTTCCAAGGATTTCCAGAAGAAGGGGCCCTAACCCTGAAATATTGAAATACCAGTTTAAACCATTGGTCTGTATTATTTTTATAATTTACATTGTTTTTGTTTTAAAAAATATAATTAAAAACATTTATATATCTTAGACAATGCTTCATGCAAACTATACTACACTAATACATGTGCACGTGTGTGTGTGTGAATGAATGAGTGTGTGTGTGTGTGAGCATTTATGGCTTCTACACAATTTCCATGTAACAAATTTCATTCACAAACACTTGGTCAATTTGAAGGTATGGTAAAAAGGACTTGATCAATTGTGAGAATGTAACACTATGAGAATATATTGCTATTTATTTTATAATTTTAATTCTTATTTTCATATTATTAAATAACACTGTTGCATCATTGAATACTGGAGGTCTTTGAATTCATTTTCACTTCATTCATAGCAATAACATCTGCTAATTCCCATCTAGAATCAATGGGGAGTTAATTATAATTATATTGGAATCTATGGTTGTGAAAATATAAGAAACATGGACCATGGCCATGTGATTAACTATCAAAATATTTCATAATTTAGACATCATTTCAATGCATTTAATAATAATAAAAAAAAAAATCCTATCAGGTTTAAGAATCACATGGCATATGTTAAGTGTACATGTGTCTATGGAGTGCTCAGCCACATGCACATTAATTTCACAAGCAGGCTCTTCCGTTGATCAAATCAACTGGGACCCTTGTAGTCATAACCAACGGAGTGCCAGTTAGTTATATATATAGGCTTTTGGTGGCTCAGTGTTGGTAAAAGGAAATATAATCCCCCCCCACACACACACACACATGCAAATACATATGCAAACGCACACACGCATGTACGCACGCGCACATACACAACTAACAAGCTAACATCAATCCATGGGAAATAACTCAGAGATTCCCCTAAGACATATCATATCTTGGGCAGTATTGTTAACAACAATTTGCATTGGACAAACCACATCTTTAAAATTGTCAAGAGGGCTGAGGGTGTCTCAACAGTGCTCAGTACGATGTTTGTCAGCTGCTTGTTGGTTACCACTTTAATTTATTAGCTGTTTTGAACATTTATTTTGGTGCACAATTGAATAATGAAACGAAAGTCAGAATCTAATAACTGTAATAACAATAATGTTTATGTTAGTAAATGGAAAATATTATTTGGAAATGATACATGTCTGAGGGAAAATTCACACACTTACCTGTGATCGTATGTATGTCTGTGACAAATTCCACGGATAGATTAACATCAGCAGAATTTTTTTCAAAGAGTTCTCGCAACTGTGATTTCCGCCTGGCAGAGCCACACAGTCTGTAAATGCCAACAACTTCTAGTCCTCGAATCTCTATTTCTTCAATACATTTCTTCACTATTAATGGTACATCAAATCCAGAATTTTCTCGGCTTATTACAACATCAAGATCAGTTCCAAACAAGGCATTCTTCTTTGCTGATGGCAGTCGCTGTAAGGAAATCGCAGGCTTTTTATAAAGTAGCTCAATATAAAGAACTCCTTTTGGTTCCACTTTGAGGGCTACATGTTTGTTTTCACCACTAACTATGTAATTTGGTAATACTACTGATCCATGGAAACACAACCGATGTTTAAAATTAGGGTCCCAGTTGTAGATTAGAAATGACACCTCTTTGGCTTCTTCAAGTTCTATATCGAAAGCTTCATCCCAGTCAAAGTTCACAGCACCGGTACGAATCATTGTTCGTGCTTTATTGATTGAGTCAACTGCAACGACACAATACAAATCCCGTAATGTTGTCCTGGATGATTTTAAGCCTTGACCAGACAGAACATGGATTCCTAGCATTCCGTCGAGGCCTGCAATTTTCTGCACCTCGACCTTTCTTTTCATGTCACTTCTGTAGGACTCGTAGTCTCCATAGTGGATCTGCAGTGGCTTTTTATAAAGTTGTAAATCCCTGAATCTGGATGCTGGCCGTGTCACAGTCCTTCCATTTGCATCAAAACGCTTTGCTCGATCCACAGGGCTGCCGAGTGAGGTAGAGGTTGCCGCAGCTCCAACAGGCTTGCCTGTTTTTGCCACTGAAGGTAAAGTGTTTCCAGCCTTCTGACCTTGCACTACAGCTGCAGCTGCCAGTGGATCATCCATTTGATATGTACGGTATGCCAGCAGAGAATCTGTACTGTGTTTGCGTACCATTTGTGAGCGAGCTGGTGTCTGGGTTGCAGCAGCTTTGCGGGTCGGTCCTGGGGAACCTTTAACAGCAGCCCAGGTCCAGTCATAATAGTCATCTGATGGGCATGCATCTGGAGTGGTAACAGATGACCGGGAACCAGACATCTGACCTTGACCTGAAAAGAGAAATAGAAAACAGTATATTAATAAATTAGAAATTCCAGAATAAATAAAATATTAACATTAGCATTAATCATAATTACGATGATGATAATAATAGTAATGATGATGATGAAGATGATGATGATGATGATGATGATGATGATGATGATGATGATGATGATGACAGTGGTGGTGTGATGATGGTGATGATAATGATGACAATAATGACTGCAGTGTATGGTTAGAACTTCTGTTGTCAATCCTGGAAAGATGACAAGGGATAAATCAACCTGGAAAAGAATTCAATATCATATGATGCTAGGAAGGGCACCCAGGATACAATATATTGCTCAGTCCAGGAATCGAAACCACAATCTTATGCTTGTGAGTTCAATACCCTAACCACTAAGCCACGTGCCTCCATACAAACATACATCCTCACTATCTTTTTCTCCTTTTGTTACTAGGGTATTCATGTATTTCCTCCACATCAAAACACCTGTACTCTCTCTCTCTCTCTCACACACTTTCCTGTTTAAGTCTTTCTACATCTGGCACAAAACCACCTCTTTCAATACTGCACCCCAACTCTGTGGGAGGCTTTTTACTTGTAAGTTATTCAGTGGCTCCACTTATGCTGGTGCCCTGAGAAATGCATGCAGTTCATTATGCAAAATGGTTAGCATTAGGAATGGCATCCAACTGCAGAAACCTTGCAAAAGCAGACACTGGAGCAGGACACAGTCGTCAGGCTAGGCTTGCTGGACCTTTTCAAACCATTCAACTCATGCCAGTATGTAACACAGACATAGGTGCAGGTATGACTATGTGGTAAGAAGTTTGCTTCCTACCCTCATGGTTCTGGGTTCTGGGTTCAGTCATATTGCATGTGTCCTTTACTATAGTCTTGGGCTAGAGTAAACTTATTTACCTACTAACAAGAGACAGACTCAACTCAAATGAAAATTATCATTAATCTCTACCATGGTAACCCTAAATGGATACGTGTACATGTATGTATAATATTATTATATATATATATATATATATATATATATGCATATATGTATGTAAGTAATGTAAGTATATATATACATGTGTATATATACATACAAATATATATATATGTATATATATATATATATATGTATGTATGTATGTATGTATATGTATATATATATATATATATATATATATATATATATATATATATATATATATATATATATATATATATATATATATATATGTATATGTCTGTGTGTATATCTATGTATGCATATATATATATATATATATATATGTATATATATATATATATATATATATATATATGATGGGATTCTTCTACTTCTCTCTATTAAATTCATTCTCAAGGCTTTGACCCCAGAGCTATAGCAGAAGACACTTACTCAAGGTACCATGCAGTGGGATCGAATGCAGAACTATGTTGTCAGAAAGCAGACTTCTTACCACATAGCTACAGCCACATATTTATTTAATCAACATCTACATATACAACCTGTTGACATTGCCTATATTTAGTCAAACCACTATCCAGACGGCGAATAAAGACAGTGCTTCATCCCTTAAACATGTGACGTCAGTGTTCATCCAATGAATATCTTCAATTAACACTTGTTAAATAGTCAACTAGAGCACCATATATTTCAGTCAAAGTCAACATGTTTACAGAGACAAGAAAGAAAAACAGGCACCAAATCTTATTTCTTTCTTCTACTTAGCTCTCTATAAATATCATTAAAAAATGAAGCAGAAGACCAGAATTTAGAGGAATACATTAATATATTGTAATGTTTGGTTGAAACCACTGATATTTCTCACTCAATGTTTTCTACAGAATTTCTCTCATTATACACTGGTAAATACAGTAAATGTTGATTTACAGAATCTAAATTTTTAATGTTTTGCTTTTGGTCAGGAGAGAAAGGCAGTGCTTATGATCTTTTACTGGGTTTCTGAAACTGGTAAGAAGGGATGGAGGAATGAAGGATGGTATCCTCAAACCTTAGACTCAGCCTGAATGCTCGCAAATAAGTGAACTCAATTAAAGACATACAATTCATATTCCTTTACTTTGTGCATGCCTCAAAATATAGAATACATATATATGTATGTATATATTGTGTGCATATATATATATATCATCATCATCATCATCATCGTCGTTTAACGTCCGCTTTCCAT